>NC_048298.1:32114207-32171533 GCF_013100865.1 Trachemys scripta elegans | reverse complement strand
GGGGGGGGGTCACATGGGGAGGTCATGTGCCCCCCTTTAGCTGATGCCCCCTTTGACTCCCGCTAGTCTCTTCACCCATCACTTTCTTCAGGCTACTGAGAAGAGGGAAGGCTTAGAGCCTTAAAAAAAGGCTTAAAGGGAAGAAGGAGAATCCGGGGAACTACAGACCAGTCAGCTTCACCTTGGTGCCAGGAAAAAATCATGGTGCAGGTCCTCAAGGAATCCATTTGGAAGCAGTTGGAGGAGAGGAAGGTGATCAGGAACAGTCAAGATGGATTCACCAAGGGCAAGTCGTGCCTGACTAACGGGATTGCCTTCTATGATGCGTAACTGGCTCTGTGCGTATGGGGAAAGCAGTGGATGTGATTTACCTTGACTTTAGCAAAGCTTTTGATACGGACTCCCACAGCATTCTTGCCAGCAAGTTATAGTATGGATTGGATGAATGGACTATAAGGTGGATAGAAAGCTAGCTAGATCATCAAGCTCAATGGATAAAGATCAACAGCTTGATGTCTAGCTGGCAGTCGGTATCAAGCAGAGTGCACCAGAGGTTAGTCCTAGGGCCGGTTTTGTTCAACAACTTTATTAATAATCTGGATGATGGGATGGATTGCACCCTCAGCAAGTTTGCAGATGACACTAAAATGGGGGGAGAGGTAGATATGCTGAAGAGTAGGGACAGGACCAGAGTGACCTACACAAATTGGAGGATTGGGCCAAAAGAAATCTGAGGTTCAACAAGGACAAGGGCAAAGTCCTGCACTTAGGGCGGAAGAATCCCATGCACTGCTACAGGCTGGGGACTAACTGGCTAAGTGGCAGTTCTACAGAAAAGGACTTGGGGATTACAGTGGATGAGAAGTTGGATATGAATCAACAGAGTTCCCTTGAAGCCAAGAAAGCTAATGGCATATTGAGCTGTATTACTAGGAGCACTGCCAGCATATCGAGGGACGTGATTATTCCCCTCTCTTCGGCACTGGTAAGACCTCATCTGGAATATTGTGTCCAGTTTCAGGCCCCCCACTACAGAAAGGATGTGGACAAATTGGAGAGAGTCCACTCAAGGGCAACAAAAATGATTAGGGGGCTGGGACATGACTTATGAGGAGAAGCTGATGGAACTGGGCTTATTTAATCAGCAGAAGAGAAGAGTGATGGAGATTTGATAGCAGCCTTCAACTATCTGAAAGGGGGTTCCAAAAAGGATGGAGCTCGGCTGTTCTCAATGGTGGCAGATGACAGAACAAGGAGCAATGGTCTCAAGTTGCAGTGCGGAAGGTCTAGGTTGGATATTTGGAAACACTATTTCACTAGGAGGGTGGTAAAGCATGGAATGGGTTACCTAGGGAGGTGGTGGAACCTCCACCCTTAGAGGTTTTTAAGGCCAGGCTTGACAAAGCCCTGGCTGGGATGATTTCATTGGGGTTGGACCTGCTTTGAGCAGAGGGTTGGACTAGATGACCTCCTGAGGTCTCTTCCAACCCTAATCTTCCAGGATTCCAAAGATTGTCTCATTTGATTATTTTTATGCAATTTCAATTCATAGCATAGGCTTCCAGAGGATAGAACAGGTCTTTAGAGATTATTTATTCGAATTTATTAAAAATAAGACTATAAAAATGTTTTTTACTTTAAAACTTGAAGCTTAGCACGGAATGAGCTCTGAATCGAGGGTTTTGGACATAAAAGCCACAGACATTTTAAAAGTATGTACTACTCATGCACTGTACATGGGATGCCATAATTTCAACTATCGGGGGTAGCTGTGTTAGTCTGTATCCGCAAAAACAACAAGGAGTCCAGTGGCACCTTAAAAACTAACAGATTTATTTGTGCATAATCTTTTGTGGGTAAAAAAATACCTCACTTCTTCAGATGCATTAGTCTAGGCAGAAGGGAGTGGAGAGCAAATGCTGCTTGGATCTTGCTCCTTATGATTGAGCAGTGATCGGTACCTCTTACTGAAGCAATAACTCTTCTTTCCTTTTTTTTTTTTTTTTAAATGGGATTTTCTTAGAAAGGAATCTTGTTTAATCTCAGTCCTACCTGACTGCAAAAGGCTTCTGCTATAACTAGGAGTATGCAGATGTTTTAAAAATAACATTGTAATTAATTCAAGCAATGATTTGGTACAAAAAAGGATGTAAAATGCTGAATGAAGTGTTAGGAGTGAGAATGAAAAGTCTGTAAATTCAAATGAGAACCATAAATTGGCCCCCTTGCTCATAAGTAGGGTTTAAAAAAAAAAAACTGGTTACCTTTGACAAAGCTAAATCCATATAATTGCTTACAGATAATGACTACAGCAACCACCCTGTCCTCAGATGTTATTGGAGATGTTGGGGTGACCAATCTTCATGATAGGAGTCTGAGCTAACTAGGTGGAGTCTTGCTCACCTCTCAGTGTTGAAAGTTGCAGATTGTTCTGTACATCTAGGCTGCTCCAGCATACTTGCATAGAGGGAGATCTTATATTTCTGTGAGCCATCATTTTCAGGCCACTAGTTACTTGGCAGATGCTTTCCTTAGAGTGGTGACAGGGAAGAAAGAATCATTGAAGAAAGCAAAGATTTGGCAGTATTTCCTATTGTGACCCAAGGTCCCACGCTAACTAGCTCCTGTCTTTCTGTCCCACACTCTTCCACTGCTCTTGTGAGGATCCATTTTTGGTTATGTTCTCATGCAATGACATATACAGTATCTCAAGATACTATATATGCTTTCAAATGTAGGTCATATGTGTTTTTCTATTAAAGACAGAGGCCTTTTTAAAATTCCAGTGAATATAGCCAATAGACGTATTTCATCTCTATGGTTACAAAAAATATACTATCTATAGAAATGTACATGACCAGGATAAAATAATATAGAGGAACTGAATGACTTACTGTCTGTATTTGAATAATTTGAGAAGAATGTGTCAAATGGAAGGAACTTAGAAGTTATATAGATAATTTCATCTTGTATCATAAATATAACTTGTACTGCCTCAACTGTGCTCTTTTGCCTTATCTTTTATATCTGCCATGCTAATACTTGTGTAAAAAAAAAAAAAAAAAAAAAAATTACTTGTACTGTCAACAGTTGTTTATCTTTAATAAAAATTCAGCAACCAAAAAAAGTTTAGGGTGAAAGTTGGAATCCAATGACAAGCCCTAACACCTGTAAACAATAATACAATTTTCTCTGCAAGAGCACTAAACTCCCTGTTAAAAAAAAAAACACCTAAAAAATAAAATAAAAACCACACACACCCAGGCTGAGATCTTCCACAGCCATCTAAGGAATCTGGATGTACAATTCCTAATAAAATTAATGAGAATTGGGCCCCTCTCTCCCCAGCTTAGTGTCATACGCGAACTTGCTGAGGGTGCAATCTATCCCATCATCCAGATCATTAAAAAAAGATGTTGAACAAAATTAGTCCCAGGACCGACCCATGGGGCACTCCGCTTGCAGGAGTGGCGCCAGGGTTTTTGGCACCCTAGGCGGGGGTCCTTCCACGCTCCTGGTCTTTCGGCGGCAATTCTGCGGCATGGGGGGTCCTTCTGCGCTCCTGGTCTTTTGGGGCACTTGGGCGGCGGGTCCTTCACTCGCTCCGGGACCTGTCGCTGAAGTGCCCCAAAGACCAGGAGCGCAGAAGGACCCCCCCCCCCCCCCCTGCAGAATTGCCGCCAAAGACCCGGAGCGCGGAAGGACCCCCCGCCACCAAATTGCTGCCGTGGGCGGCAAAATGCTGTTCTGCCAAATTCTGGTGCCCATGGCGACCGCCTAGGTCCCCTAAATGGAAGCGCCGGCCCTGTCCGCTTGATACCCGCTACCACCTAGACATCGAGCCATTGATCATTCTTTAAAATATCTATTTACCACAGTATGTTTTGAATTTAAATAACCTAATAATTATAAAAATGTATTATATTTGTTACAGATTTTTCAAAGATCATATCTTCAAGGGACAGAGAGCTTTATGGAAATAGCATGCTCATTCCCAGACGTGGGAGTGGAGAAAAGATTACCTTGTGCCACAACCAAGGAAGACTGGCCAGCTCTCAGTAGAATTGACAAGCTCCCAAGAGTTGTTCCTGACCTTGTAAAAAGCCTGAGGTCAGTTGTGTTCAGTCATTTCAGAGCGGCAAAGCAGGTTGTCATATCACAGGGCTTTTGAAGATGGTGACTGCAAAGGAGAAAAAACTGGGGATCTCAGAGAATAAGTTATTCTATATAGGTTCTTATCCCACTCTCATCACTGTAGTATCTGAGCATCTTCCAGCAGTGTAGTAAGTGACAGGACTACCGTCTGTCAAGTGAGGTTCATGCTTTCTCTCATCATCTTTCTCTGCCCTCAAAAAAAAAAAAAGTACACCCTTTCTCCCCCCCCCCCCCCCCCCCCCGTGAAACAAAGGATGGCATGACACACAAATCCAGCAACTGAGATGTGACAGATCTTCTATGCCTCACATAGGCCCCAGTTTAAAAAGAATCCTTCTTCAGGACAACATTTAAGTACATTCTTAACTTTAAGCATGGTCAGTTCTGAATAGGGACTGACTTAAGTATGTGCTTAAGTGCTTTCCTAGAGCATAAGTAGTACCAATAGCATTGCAGAAGTTTTGGGTCCTTCATATTAAACTTGATTTCTTTCTTCCATATGACCAAAGAGATTCTCCTATGGTGTATGAGTCACAGAAAATTGATCTCCAGATAGGAAATAATAAATACATTCAATCCAGACTTAATGCTGGGTAGAAAAGTTCCTCATCCTCATATTGGAAAAGAGGGTGATTAAAAATAAGTGTGTTTATTCCAGGTGACTATTTACAACAAGTTTCACTAAGGAGTTTTCTGGGCAAAGAGAGAGCACCAAATGAGAGGACAGCTGTCATGGCTGCTTCCCCACTTTGAACTTTAGGGTACAGATGTGGGGGCCTGCATGAAGACTTCTAAGCTTAACTACCAGCTTAGATCTGGTCCGCTGCCACCATTCCCAAATGGATTCCCTTCCCTGGAAAGCCTTGAGAAACTCTTCACTAATTCCCTGGTGAATACAGATCCAAACCCCTTGGATCTTAAAACAAGGAGAAATTAACCATTCCCCCTCCTTCTCCCACCAACTCCTGGTGAATACAGTTCCAACCCCCCTGGGATCTTAAAACAAGGAAAAATCAATCAGGTTCTTAAAAAGAAGGCTTTTAATTAAAGAAAAAGGTAAAAATCATCTCTGTAAAATCAGTATGGAAAATAACTTTACAGGGTAATCAAACTTAAAGAGCTCAGAGGACCTCCCTCTAGCCTCAGGTTCAAAGTATAGCAAACAAAGATAAACACTCTAGTTAAAGGTACATTTACAAGTTGAGAAAACAAAGGAAAACTAACACACCTTGCCTGGCTATTTACTTACAAGTTTGAAATAGGAGAGACTTGTTTAGAAAGATGTGGAGAACCTGGATTGGATGTTTGGTCCCTCTCCGTCCCAAGAGCGAACAACTCCCAAAACAAAGAGCACAAACAAAAGCCTCCCCCTCCCCCCCCAAGATTTGAAAGTATCTTGTCCCCTTATTGGTCCTTTGGGTCAGATGCCAGCCAGGTTACCTGAGCTTCTTAACCCTTTACAGGGAAAAGGATTTTGGAGTCTCTGGCCAGGAGGAATTTTATAGTACTGTACACAGGACAGCTGTTACCCTTCCCTTTATAGTTATGACAACAGCATAGGAGGCTACTGAGCAGCATTTGGAAATAACTGTATTTCATCTCTAGTTTAAACCCAAGAGGCAAGCAGTAAGGAGTTAGCAGTTTTTGTGCACAGCTTTGGAGGGCTTCTCATGGGTAGGAAAAGGAGGAAAGTAAAAGTTAGTGGCAAAGTTCAACTTCCTGGGATGAGGAAAATAATTTTACTGCCACAACTTATAATTGAACTGAGAAGGGAAAATAAATTAAAACAGTTAATAGAAGATGGATTAAAATCAGCCTCAACTCCAAATTCAAGTCAGTGGGTTAGTGGCACATTTCAAATGCTGACGGTAGGGTGAGGTAGGGTGAGAAGACATCCCAATATTAGGGGCTTGGTCTTATACAGGCAACTGTACCCCACCCCCTCCAAAAAAGTGTTCTGATTTTTCACACTTGCTATCTGGTCACCCTACTTTGAGGTGGGAAATCACACCATCTATTTCATGTAAGGCAAAAATAAGAGTAGTTCAGTTTTGTTCCATACATAGTCTTGTAAGAAGAATGAGGTAGACACCAATGTTTGGGGATTTAGGGCTTTTGCCAATATGTTCCTGACCTTGCAAAAAGCCTAAAGTCCAAAATATTGGTAGTGGCTTTACTCTTCCTTTAAATCTTCTTAGTTGAGTTTTGTTTAATAAATATTCTTTTAACTCACTTGAAATAGTTGGTATCGTTTTCTTTTTTGGAAGAGAGTTTGGGGGTTTATTGGTGTATCTATGGTGTTGCTGACACTTCAAACCAGCTTGTAGCAAGAATGCTTATTAACCTGACAACAAAGTTTACTAGTCTAGGTGAAAAATACTTAGGCCACCACACATACCCAAAGACATATTTAATGGTCACTAAACTTTCTTCACTTCCCCAACCCCTATCAATAAATCAGTTCTCCCCGCTAACACGGCTGTCAGCTCCTCCCGTAAATCTCAACATTCTGTTCCCGGGATTTGCTCCACACTCTTCCACCTCCTGTCATGAGAAACTGGCAGTAGCATTCTGGCTGCTCTTCCTTCTGATTCCTCCTTCCCCTCCAGTGAAAGACTATGAATTCCAAACCCTAACCATTAAGAACTTGCCTATCAAAATTTTTACCTACTCTGGGAAAGCAAGTTTGTGTTTTATTTTGTTTTTTTTCAAGCTGTGCTTGACAAACCATCTTCATACTGTGGTTATATGTAAAAGGTTCCCATACCATTAATCTATCATAAGATACTACAATAATTCCCTGTATATCAGATGCCGTTTTGTGGTAAATCTTGGGAAACGCTGACTTCATAATATTAACCACTGTGCTATACTAAATGTTGACTTTATAGTAGCAACCATTTTATGCATTTGGGGTTTTTACTGAGCCCATTTATTACAGCTTAATCTCTAAAGAGATGAAACACGATTTCACAGCCAGGACAATAGCTGCATAATACTCCTTTGTATTTGGTACAATTGCAGTCCTTATGTTTCTCCTTTTAATTGTACATTTCAGATGGGGGGGTTGTGGAAATGGATATTTTGAACAGTAAGTTAAAGATCATTCATTTTCAACTTTTTTTGTTATTAAAAGGTCAGATTATTAAAACTGAGTGTTTAAAAAGATTAGGAATTAATGGTGAAAATGAAAAAAAGGTAATCAATTTAATTTCATTCAGTTTAAATAATGAAATTAGGCTAGTAAATTTTACTTTTGTTTCTAATCAGTTTTACATTATTACTGTCAGACACTATCCCAATATACTGAATATTGCAGTATCCAAAGTAAAAAATGGTTCATATTTGAATTGAGGAATTATGGCAACATTTCTAAAACCTTGGTTGTATAAAAAGAATTACATTTGGGGCCTGAATCAAGGTGACCCTGTCCCTTTAATGTGTGACTGACTGTCAAGATTCCATTGTTTGCAGTGTTGTTGTTATGTTGGTCCCAGGATATTAGATATTACCTCACCCACTTAGTCTCTCTTTTATTGGACCAACTTCTGCTGGTGAAAGAGACAAGCTTGTGAGCCTACACAGAGCACTTCTTCAGGTCTGGGAAAGGTACTCAGAGTGTCACAGTTAAATATAAGAAGTTTTTGTCATTTATCATATTTCTGTGTGAGTTCATCTGAGAGCATAGTGATTGTTTCATTTCACCCACAGAGTTGTTATTGGGACATTTAGTGCACTGGTTGAGGTACACCACAGATTGTGATAGGCAGGAGTGCCTCCAGCTTTTTTGCCACCGTAGGCGGCGGAAGGTCCCGCCCCCGAAATACCGATGACGACCGGGGCAGCCGAACATCCGGCCGTTGCGGTCACCGCCCCCCAAATGTTAGTGCCCTAGGCGACCACCTAGGTCGCCTAATGGGTTGCGCCGACCCTGGTGATAGACACATGTAGGACCCATGGATCTTGAAAGGTGTGTTGGGGGGATGGTTTTTGATCACTACAGCAGTTAAGATACATCTACAGGTTTTGCATCTGTCATTCTGGCAAGGCCTGGTGCCACTTTAGGTTTGTGTGTTCTGATCTGTGGTGAGCTTGGTTCTGCTGATGAGCTTGGAAAGGTTGGGAGGTTGTTTGAAGGTCAAAAGAGAGGGTTCAGGAAAGAAAGATTTCTTCCAGGATGTGGTCCCCAGTGAAAGCATGGGCTATAATTGTTTAACTATACCCCATATCAGTTTCAGCGTGGAGAAGTAGGTGACAATAGGAGTATGCATTCAGAGACATTTGTTTTCCCCACTCTGGTCACTCCATATCTCAGGTTCTCATCCTGAAAGGAAACCCACCCAATACCCTCAAAAGACGAGCTTGGGTTCTTAAATCCATAATTTTTCTAGACACAAAAATCATGGCCTTCATAAAAATCACTGCATTTATGGCTTATTTCAACAATCTGTAACTTATTAACCCTCCCCCCTCCATTTTTTTGTCCTATGACTGCAAAGGTGGTGTTGACTAGCTCAGTTCAACTTCAGTAGTCTCTTACAATATGTGTTAACTACTTATGCCAAACAATGTGCTATGCCTTTTATTTAGCTGTGACACTGTTTACCTTTCCCAGACCTGAAGAGCTCTGTGTAAGCTTGAAAGCTCATCTCTTTCACCAACAGAATTTGGTCCAATAAAATATATTTCTTCATCCACCTTGTCAAGATTCTAAACAGATATTGATGTGGGCTGACAGAAAACAGATCCAACAGAGTCTGAAAATTAAAAGGTTATATATTTTCACTGGTGTTTACTGGACTATCAAAAGGATACATGACAGATTACCCCTCAGATCTAGACTGCTGTGTCTTAGATTAACAGAAACAATTAATTTACAGTGGAACGAAGAATAGCCTTGCTTTCTGTCTTCTTTGATAATTAAGAGTATTAATATTTTACCCTACCAGAGACAATTTTATCTAAAAATGATGCGTCTTCTGGCAGAGAAAGCCAGTCTCAATACCTCATGACAAGTATGACATCCATGTACCACATCCATCTAATATTCAACTTGGTGGTTTTTTTAACAGAATATTTTAAACATCAAGAAGTGCATGCTCTGTCTAAGCCACAAACATAAATCAAAATAAAGTGTTACTGAGAACATGACAATCATAATTCAAGGTGACTAGCAAATCCACCCAAAAGGATCTACAGAAAGGAAACATTTTGAGTACTAAATTCAGAAATATTACATTATCTTAATAGCTACGTATGAAATGCAAACCCAATTACCTTTTTTTTTCTATTTCAAATTCTCCTAATGATGAAGGCACAATATGTCAGTTTTTAAACAATTATCTAACAGTAGCAGGTTTATTGACGGTCATTTTCTATCCACTTATTTTGAGGCAGAAGTATAGTATTATTTTCTAATTATTAGAATTATGCCAAGGTAACTCCCAGTTATGAAAATGTTTCAGCACCTTGTGCAAAGTAAATTGAAGCAATAAGTCCATATGAGATACTATGTCAATGCAAGTCATAGCTATCATTTGTCACTAAGGAAAGTATATAACTGTTCTATATGATTGATAATTCTCCAGACAGGGTTTTTTTGTTCTTTTCAGCGACTTTAAGTTTACTATTCAAAAAGGCTTCAGACATCCCATGAATAACTAACAGGACACAAGATATATTGGAAAACTAAATTATGTTAAAAAGAAATCACATCAAAACAGCTGTTTACAGCAGATAAGGAACAAAATGTGTATTTTGGGAAAAGGTATATTAGACAGGCTTTAATTTTCTTTTCAGTATTACAGAAAAGCAAAGCCATAACTCATTCAACTGAAATTAATAATTTATTTTATCAGTGTTCTACATCATTTTATGCACAACAGGAACTATCACCTGCCTACCTACAAATTAAGTGCTTCGGTGCAAGCCTAAACACTAAATTGTCCCCCCAAAGCAGTTAAAACCACATTGTCGCTATCAGCTAGAGGACACAATATTCCTTGCCAGTTCCTAAACCAAATGACACAATGCTATACGGCTAGTTACAAAACCAGATCTTGACTATCAGCTGTAAGACACAGTAACATTCTGCCAGTTAGGAAACCAGATCTTTACTCTTTGCTATCAGCTAAAGGGCACAGTAATGCTACACCAGCTAAGAAACCAAATCTCCATAAGGACACAGTGCTTTTCTGAAAGTTTGGAAATTGGATCTTCATTCTGAGCTAGCTGCCAGAGACTGTGTCCTCTGAGAGCCCACACCTTCACTATCACCTAGAGGACAAAGCACTGCTCGGTCATCAGCAGAGCAATCTTTGCTGCCAGTGAAACAAAGTGTCTATGACACATTCCCGACAGCAGCAAAGATGTAGTTGTCAGTCTGCAATCAAGAATTCTAGTACTACTGAAGAACTTAGGCATCACAAAAAAAGTCTCTAGCTGTGTTTGAGGTCATCAAGGCTATGCCTACACTGCATGGTTCTTTTGAGGGTATGTACTTGGATACCCCCTCCCCCCCGCAAACACACACACACACACCCAGCACAAGTTTAAGCAACAGTGTAGATAGTAAGGAATGATATACACAAGTAGAGAACAGACATGGAAGAAGGGTGGGAGCGTGTACACAGGCACACACCCTATACAGCTCTTCACTTGCCCAAGCCAGGCCTTCCCATCTACACTGCTATTTTAGTAGTATAGTATACCACTGCCTCCCTGTTGCTGCTGCAGTCTCTCCCCACTGCAAGAAAAGGCTCTGGCAGGAGGCAGGCAGCAGGGAAAAGCTCCGCCAGTGGGGAAAGGCTTCCCTGCCAGAGCCTTTCCTGGCTGCATTAGTCTTTTTCCCTGGGGCTCTAGCTGGAGAGCTACTGGAGTCTCCCTCTGCAGCAGGGAAGGTCTTCAGCAGTGGGGAACTGGCGGAGCCTTTCCCCACTTGCAGAACCTTTCCCCTGTGACAGGTTTCAGAGTAACAGCCGTGTTAGTCTGTATCCGCAAAAAGAAGAACAGGAGTACTTGTGGCACCTTAGTCTCTAAGGTGCCACAAGTACTCCTGTTCTTCTTTTTCCCCTGTGAGGATCTTTCACTGACGCACGTAGTTAGACACCACCACGTGGACACAGCTTGCTTTTCACTGCAGCATACAGCTACACATACCCTACCTGCTGCCAAAAGTAGTGTGTAGTGCAGACATACCTTAAGTGAACTAATCCCTGGTGACAAAAGGATCTTTGGTATAAAAAACCCAGATTCAGAAAAGTATCCCAGTGGGACTTAAGCTTAAAGTCCTGAACTGGAGCAAATCACTTCTCCTCTGATGCAGTTCGTAAATTGGACAATGCAACACATTATTTTGTTAGTGATCTTCCACATACACAATAACAGTGTACGCATGCAAGAACAGTAAGAGCCAAAAGAATTCCTATTTTCCAACAAGATACAGCCCAGTACAAAACAAGCAAAAACAATGATGTCTCAAGGGGTAATTTTGCAGGAAGGTTTGTACAGTACAGTGTAAAACTCAAAAAAAGAAGAAAAAACCCACACATTTCTTGGGGTGACTAAGATAACACGTATGAAATTGTCCTTTATATTATCAAAAAGTTTTTTTTCAAGGCCATACAAAATGTAGGTCTATTCCAAGACCAGGACTCCCTTTCTTAGTACTTATCATTCTTTTAATTTTTGATGTCATGAAGAGTCAAATTCAAAAAAAGCTAGTCTGGTCCCCTTATTTTCCTAGATTATCTATATTTATATTATTATATTGAGCCAAATCCTGCTAGCAACTTTTAAGCAGAATTCCTCAGTGGAATCGTCTACAAGCAGGAAGTGAGCCATTTTATTTATGTCAGTGTGATGGATTGTACAAACCCCACACTGGGTCCAAAGGGGTTAAAGGACAATACAGTACTGGGCCCAGGGAACCCCACTCCGTGTCTGCAGAGTATGCTCCACTGGAGAGGAAGCTAAAAGGGAGCCATTCAACTCAAAAGGGGGAAGGAAGACAGATCTACTCTGAGGACACCTTAACAAGGGCACCAAAGAAGACCACTGTGGGGAAGAGGAGGACTATCTGCTGAGCCCAATTGGGGCTGAAGGTTTAGTTTGTCTTTTCTTTTGCTATCATATTGCTCTTGGAGACTTTGGGGAGCAGATGGTAGGAAGTGACCCAGGAGGCAGCTCTGGGGCACTTCAGACATTATTGTCTCTCATTGGGCCATGGGTCAAAGCCCTGTGGAGTGGGATGGTTCAGGTTCCCCTACCAACTGCCTTTGTTGCAGAAGGGCCATAACCCTCATTTCCACCACTATGTTCTCCTCCAGTAAGGAGAGGGTAAGGACATTGAAAGCCATGAGGCAATGATAAGCCACATATAAGGGTTGGGAACTGGACTGAAGGCCCTTCCTGCTGGGAAGTGAAAGACTGGAAACCAGGTGTGCTAACCACTAGGTCAACTGGCCCACCATGGACTCTTTTATAGTCCTGTTTCTCCTTGTGCCAGGCAACAAACTAGTACAGCATACGGATATTAAAAACAAACTTATAAAAAGCCAATAAACAAGAAAGGAAAAAGCTATGGAAAGGTATATTTTAATGTACAGTTAAATAAGTATGAGATCCCTGCTACATCTAGCAGAAGATGAATTTTACAAATATAGATCACAATCCTGTATCAAGATCTACAGTAGAACTTCAGAGTTACGAACACCTCGGGAATTGAGGTTGTTCAGGACTCTGAAATGTTTGTAACTCTGAAAAAAATGTTACGGTTAAGGCTAAGTTTTAGTCACAGGTATTTTTAGTAAAAATCATGGACAGGTTATGGGCAGTAAACAAAAATTCATGGCCAGTGACCTGTCCGTGACTTGTACTATATACCCCTAACTAAAACTTGGGTGCTCTGGGGCACGGGCAGCCCACAGGCACTGCAGTGCTTGGGGGGGTTGGTGGCCTGGAACCCTCGCTGGTGCCTGGGGGAGTGGGGGTGCATGCTCCCTACCCAACTTTGCACAACTCCTGGAAGCGGACATCATGTCCTTCCTTCGGCTACTAGGCAGAGGTGTGGCATGGGGCCTCCGTGCACTGCCCACACCCTGAGTACCCACTCTGCAGCTCCCATTAGCCAGGAACTACGGCCAATGGGAGCTGCAGGGGTAGTGTCTACAGGTGGAGGCAGTATGCAGAGCCGCCTGGCTGTGCCTCTGCCTAGGAGCCAAAGGAGGGACATGTTGCCACTTCTGGGGAGTCCCCCCCCCCCCAAGGTAAGCGCCGCCCAGAGTCTTCACCACCTCAAACCCCTGCCTCAGCCCTGAGCCCCCTACCGTACCCAAACTCCTGCTGCTGCTGGGGGGTGGGGGTGGCATGAGACTGCTCCAGCAGCAGTCAGTGCGGTTGGCTCTGGGCGGCCCGAGCTGCTCAGGCGGCCCCTAGGCCAGCCACACCAGCTGCTGCAGAAGTCCTGGAGGTCCTGGAAAGTAACGGAATCCATGACCTCTGTGACAGACTCGCAGCCTTAGTTATGGTTGTTCTTTCAAAAGTCTACAACTGACCACTGACTTCATATGACTTTGACACTTTACTATGTGGAAGAAAAATGCTGCTTTCCCTTTATTTTTTTAGTAGTTTACATTGAAGATAGTACTGTACTATATTTTTTATATTTATACTATACTGTATTTTTTTTCCAATCTCTGCTGCTAGCTGATTGTGTACTTCCGGTTCCAAATGAGCTGTATGGTTGACTGGTGTGTTTGTAACTCCGAGGTTCTACTGTATTAGTGTTGACTCTTTTCTGTGTAGTGCCTAACAGACGTTAGTTGAGTATCTTTGAGAAACTATCTCAAACATCTGCTGAGCAAAAGCTGTTTAGCTTTCCTAGAAAAATCTCTAAGATGCACCCTTCACTGATTTCAATGAAGATATTAAACAGAGTGCTTTCAAGGTGCTTTGAGAACTTTCAATTCCTCTGTCTCTAATGATAAGAAGCACTAGAGCAAGTAACTGGTGGGCAAATGGTTTGTTTCAGTGTATAGCTTCTTTCACACATGTTAGGAGTTAATATGACTCCAAGAATATCCTGTCAGGAATTTGTGGGTGGTTTTCCATTCTCATTGCACAAGAGCAGTGCAAATGGAACATAAAAGGGTGAAGAATCTCCCTCTACAACTTTGATCTTGAGGGAAGCTGACTAAGGTAGTTTCCCTGAGTGTCTTGGGGAATATGCTCAGGTCTTCTTTGGCAACACAAGAGTTGACCTCAAGATGGTACCTTAGGGGAGTCACTCTTTATGGCAAATTCCAGAGACAATTGCCTCTGCCAGAGAGTACAGCGAACAATGATGCCATACTCCTGGCATTGGACATATGAAGTCATAGGCAAAGTGTGCCAGAAAGGAGGAATTGAAGCAGCCAAAAAATATTGTCCAGCTTCAAAATGATCTGAAGCTGCAAATGACTTGTTCAGTTGCTGCAGTCGCTGGACTGTGTCCAAAAGGAAAGTAAATAGCATAGATGGCTGCTTACAGTAACATCAAAAGCCTTGTCTTGTTTCTTCTTATCCACCACTCCCATTATGCTATTCCCCCTTCCAGGTGGTTAGCTCTGCTTTTGGTAAGCCTGCCAACAGTTACAAGATGTTCCATCTTTGAAACTACAGCAGATATATTCACTTATTAATCAAAGTTCTTTCTCCTTAGCAGTCTATTTATCAGATCTACCAATTATTGAACCAAAAAGAGAGAAAAAAATAAAAAGATTCCTAGGAAAACTTCAGAAGCCAAGAAATAAGGGTCCACAAAAGTTTTCAGAGGTTGTAGTAATATTCTCAAATCTTCCTGTTTGATATGTGTTCTTCAGACTGAATTCCCTTTGATGTGAAAAAAAAATGCATCAGAGGATATTACTGCTTCTAATGCCGAAATGTCAAGAGGAGGAGGAGGAGGAGGGGACAGTGAAACTGACTCATCTTGAGTTAGAATTGACAAACTCCTGATAGTCTCCTGAAAGCAGCCTGTACTCCAGGGATCTGAATAGAAGATTCTGCCCTAGGAGTCTTTAAAGCAAAAAAGCACAAATCCGAATGAGGGGGTTGGACCCATGTCTCTTAAAAGCTGCTAAGAAAAGCCACACCTACATCTGTCACTTTGATGAGTCTGGAGATGCAGGATAAATATGGCAGCTCAGTCAGCAGGTACATTCTATGAACGACTGCAAAGAAAAGAGGGGATGTCTTTGAAAATTGTGGTTTATGGTCCATCAGGGAAGGAAAGTTTAACAGACAGGAAAAAAAGAAGTCTCCCATTCTTCCTACCAGCAACTGAGTATTGTGAAGAAATGTCAGTACCTGGCAATATCCAGGAATGATGCTAGTGTGAGCTGGCAGCCACATTCTAAAGCAGTGGGACTCTGCTGGCTATCATTCTACTATAAAGGGAAGGAGATCAGATCTCAATATTAGTCAAAAAGACCTGAAAATGGTGGAGGCCCCTAACTGCCAACAGCCTGGCAGAAGCTGGGACACAGTAGGGCAACCTGCGCTCTGCTCAGGAGCCCCACAGTCAGCTAAAGCAGACTAATGAATCGGGTTAGGAAAGGGGCTGGGCTAGGACAACCACAGGATGCTTTGATATAAAGTATTTCCCAGGCACATCCTGCTTTTGGGGCACCTCTGAATCTCTGTCCAGAGTTTAAAGCTACTTCCCTGTAGTGGAGGTGTTGTTTCCAATGACTCTACCCTGGGGGTGACTCCCTCGCAGATACAGCTGCCTTTAAGCTCAGGAGTAAATCAAACACAGTACATACATAAAGCAATGCAATCACAACTACCATCGCTAAACTTACCAGTACTTTCTTTACTGTCAATCAAAAAATAAATAACACACAGTAAAGATCAAAGGGAATCTGGTGGAAAGTATCTCTATCAAACATAAAATTAGCATTTTATAAAGTGAAGAGTTCTAACACAAGAGTTCACCCCATAATGAATTTAATATGAGCCTGACAGACTCACTATATCTGTAAACTCATTTGTATTTCATTTCATAAACTAATCATAGAACTGTATTTCATCTTATTATTCTTTTACTCTTTGCACTAAAACAATCTGTTAAGATTACGCCCTTTGCTTGTCACCACATTCAAAAAGAAGTAACTTTAATCAGTTCTGTTGGCACTAATTTATAGCCTGTAGATTCTTGCTAATTAAGAACTCTAATCACTGTTTCAATCTTCTCCATCACACCACTGTCACCTGTGGTGATTCATACCTGCTGATTCCCTTCAGGCTTTATAACCATATATCAGGTTGACATTTCCTGGGATAAAAGAAAACTTTTTAACTATGTCAGAGCTAAAGGAGAACTTTCACAACACCTCTTTATCTCTACAAGCTTGTAATAAGCTTCACAATTATCCACTTAGTTTGAAAACAAAAACAACAAAACAAAGCTTTGGAGAAAGTTTACAATTTACTTGAAAAGGTTTCAACACCTCCTGCAACACAAAAATAGAAACAAATTTCAACAGATGTGTATGCATCTTGATATCAAGTTGTGTTTTCCTACTAGACATACCACTGAAAGCTCATGAACTGAAGGAGTCAGAAGTGACTAGTTTTTCAAAAAATACTCAACTGGTAATCAGCTGGTATAATTTGTCCTGTAGATTTATTACTGTGAAGGCACTTTGCTCCAACAACTTTCTTGAGCAGGAATTTCTTTAGCAAAGGAACAAATGATGGCTAATACTGTCTTTGGTCTATTCACTCACTCCATTTTCTCTCTCTGGTGGGAACAAAAAGAATATGATTTCTTTTTACGACTCAAGAATAACTACTCTTAAATTGGCACTGAGAAGGTGGAAAAGTGCAACAGCCATAGAAACATACACAATCACTATCAGTCCGGACATTAATAAGTGGAAATAAGACTAGACATGCATAATCACAACTGGCAGAAGACTTACTCGTTACAGTCTCTTGAGTTACAGGTTCCCAGCTAGGTAAAATAAGTCTACAGTATAGTATCTTAATGGGCAGTATTATTATGGATCAACACCTATAATCTGCAAACATGTAATTTAATCACCTTTTTCATAACAGTAGTCAAGTTTAAACTAAAGAGTAACCTCAATTTAAATGAACATTGTCAAGGTTAGCAGAACTGGTCTTATTTTCTCCATTTACAAAGTCTACATAATTCTATACATGTGTGTGTGGGTGGAGTAGGAGTTCAAAACAAATGAGTCAATATTTTTCTTCAGGGGAAAAAAACCCAGCAATCCAGCACTCATGAGCAATCATATAATCACAAGTGAATGTGCTGGAGTATATTGTGTATTGAAACTGATTTTTTTTTTTAAAAAAAGCTAGTAAGGAGAGGGTTTTTTTTTTCTGTTATTTAGAATAATACCCTGAAATTGCCAAAGAATTAAAAAAAAAAAAATCAAACCTGGACAATGTTCTTATACAAAAAAATGTTGCATTTAATTCTCCATCTGTAAACTGGGAATACTTTCAGTCTACCATCCTTTGACTCCCTCATCTACTTATATTTTGAGCTTTTAGTGCAAAACTCTTATTCTGTATTTGTATAGAACCTAGCACAATGCGGCCCCATTATTGGCTAGACACCATCATACAAATAACATACAAAGAGAGCACAGGAACAATGAATGCAAACATCCCCTACCATAATTCATCATTGCTTCTGATACTTAGTATTAGTTAGCAAAGGAAGACATACATTGATTTAAATTAATTGGTCACAATCAATTACTTACTCTTGCCTATCTCTTGTTTATAAATCTTCTCCTGATTAATAACCCAGATTATGTGTCTGTAGAACACAGATGGAAAGGAGGAAAGGGAGGGAGAAAGTTAAACAAATTAGTTTATTCAATAAAACAGGGGTCGGCAACCTTTCAGAAGAGGTGTGCCGAGTCTTCATTTATTCACTCTAATTTAAGGTTTCGCGTGCCAGTAATACATTTTAACATTTTTAGAAGGTCTATTTCTATAAATCTATAATATATAACTAAACTATTGTTGTATGTAAAGTAAATAAGGTTTTTAAAATGTTTAAGAAGCTTCATTTAAAATTAAATTAAAATGTAGAGCCCCCCCGGACCGGTGGCCAGGACCCAGGCAGTCTGAGCGCCACTAAAAATCAGCTTGCGTGCCGCCTTTGGCACGTGTGCCATAGGTTGCCTACCCCTGCAATAAAAGAAGAGGATAGCATGAAACAGCTACATAATATTATATACAGCTGCCATACTTTTCAGTTCACTTTGTGCTGCATAAATTTAGTTTAGGAAACTGTCATATTGAAAACACCAGAAACTTAAAAATCATGATTTCCAATAAACTGTTTTATAATCTGACACAACGTGTGCACTAAATAATTATTACCAAGCGAATCCTTAAAATAAATCACACGTAGAAGCAGACCTGGTTTTAGTTGTTCTGCTGGAGCACACTTTATAAACACAGCTTAAACAGTTTATTGCTGTGCTCATGCAAACAAACTGTGAAAATATTCTGAACACAAACAGACCTGTAATAATTTGTTGCAATATGATGTAAAAACAGGCCCTTCCTTGCTCCCCGTTGCCAATGTTACCCTCTTCCTCTCCTCCTTGCATCCATCCTTAACCCTCTTTTTTCTGCCTCTTCTCACTCCCCAACCTTGTACCTGGGACTTCAACCCCTCCACCTTTCTACAGTTTGCTTTCTACATCTCATACCCCATTCATCAAGCTCCCCACCCCTAAGATAAATATAATGAATAACTGGAAAACAACTGCTAATAAGCTTGTACACACTATAAGAGTAAGCACACAATCTAATTTGTGTCACCCTTATCTTCCCATCCTATTGTCTGTCAGCTCTATTTTAGATTGTAAGTTCTTTAAGGCAGCAATCATGGGTGGGACTCTGGCCCCATTGAATTCAATGGCAAAGCTCCCAATGACTTCAACAAGGCAGAGATTTCACCCCATGTCTTCACTATAACCTGGGAGACACCTACCACACTTTTGGATGTTGAATAAATAATAATTTATCATCCAATGGGTAATATCTAAGGCTAAGATTATGTCACAGAGGTCATGGAAGTAACGGAATCCATGACTTCCAGAGACCTCTGTGACTTTCCTCTTCAGCTGCGGGAGGTGGGGCTGGAGCTCCCAGCTGCCATGGACGAGCCCTTCCCCCACAGCTTCCAGACACCACCAGCGTGTGGTGATGGGAACCCTGGAGATCCAGAGTGGTGGGGCTGGACACCCCATCCTCCCTATTCTGTCACAGTTATTTTTAGTAAAAGTCAGGGACAGGTCAGGGGTTTCCATGAATTTTTGTTTATTGCCCGAGACCTGTCCCTGACTTTTACTAAAAATAACTGTGACAAAATCTTAGCCTTAGTAATCTTTCTCTGAAAACACTACTAGCCTATGGTTCTCTGCCTCAGTGGAAGCATTAATTAAAGCCACAAAACTGACAATGCACCTTGTTCTACTGACCAGAAGTAGAATGCTACCAGTTATGTGTACGTGCCCTGATACCTTGCCATACACCATTGTGTAATATGCCTTTCATACGTTTGATGATTATGATGGTGCAGCTCATGACCTAGGCGGGTTGCTTCTCTCCAAAGGTAGAGATGGAAACCCATAGGTTACCAATCTGACAACTTTCATTAGAAGTTACCTCTAAGAAACTCCCACAAAGGTTTCAGATATAGATCCCATTTAGCCCATCATTAGACTTCTTTTTTGTGCTGGAAACAGCTTCCCCTGAACCTCAGCTCCTGTCCTCACTCTTCACACCACTCTCCTGTCTGCCAGACTCAGATCATAAGATCTAACTACCTAGGGGAGACAGTACAACAAGCTAGAGGGGGAAAATATATTGGGAATAAGAGAAAAGCCAGAGTGCAACTACAAGATAAGACCCACAACCAAGAGACAAGATGCCAAATTAACTGCTCATAAGAAGGCACACTACTCGTTTCTTGTGAAATTTGGCCAACATTTTTAAGCTTAGGGGCCTAAATGTAGTGGCATGATTTTCAGAGGGTCGGAATATTCACATCTCCCAATGAAGTCCCTGAAATCAATGAGAGTTGCATGTCTTCAGTACCTATAAAAATAAGGCCCTTTGCTTCAGCATCCATTTATAGATATAGTGGTCTCTTTAAGAATCCACTTGTGAGAACTCTGGCCATCATTTGTGAGATTTGTGTCTCTAACATAATTTGAATACTCAGTCTCTCTCTGTGGAAGGGAAAGGGAGCTTTCTGAATCTTCTTCCCCCACTCCAGAGCCTCATGGCTACTAAAAAGGACTCTCCAATTCTCTACCCCTCTCCTAGACTTTTTTTCTTTTACTTCAATCAAGGTGGGGGGAGTGAGTGTCTGTTATTCCACCTCTTTGACAGAGACCCTTGTCTCTTTAAGCACTCACTTGTGAGAACTTTGGTCATCATTTTGTGCACACAGTAAAAATTCATAATGAAATAATTTCTTGATTTATTTAAACTTTAAAAGTAACTTCACTAGGTCAAACCATTCTTCACAAGAAGTGAGAATTCAAAATCCTGTCCAGATTAATATGGAATTATACCAAATTTACTAGCACACACAATGACAGTGTAAATTCAAAAGGTACAAATTGTAAAATTTAAAGATTGTTGAGAGCTTAGACAATTAAAACTAAGTACTTTATGCCAACAAGGCATGCTAACTTTTCAATTAGCTAACTGGCAACAATGCTGTATATTTGACAGAAAGGGAGAGGAGCAGTTTTGAATTTTAATGGTATGAGTTGGTTCTAAACAAAAACTATTTCCCCCCAAAATTTGCTCTGTTATTGCAGGCATAAGGAAATAGTTTATGCTGTCACATCTGCACTTCAGCGCCTTATTATAGTGGGATTTGCAGAGCCACACTGAGACATCTCTTGCAACTGTACAGATTTGGAATGTATAACCAATTTCCAATTAGACACTATAAATGAAAGTGATGGGTAAATCTGTGTTTATGATTTACTGACTTGTGTGTGTGTTAATGATTTAACTAGAAACAAATGATGGAGTCACTCAACGGGTTTTGTTGATAGACACCTGGTATCTGAATCTTATTAAAAAATTTTAAATCTCTGTAATTGAAAACTGCACATGCAGCATATGAATAATGTTCAACATAATGCATAATTTACCAATAGTCAGAAGATGGGTAACTTGGTCAAGTTTATACTTATTTTAGTTAGGGAGGATATATAGCTCACAGTAAACTGATCTCCTTCCCCATAGCATTAGGGAAATAATAATTTCAAATATCAGTTGGTAACTCAATGGATTAACACATTTGTCTGTGAAGTAATCCAGGCATGGTACTATCAGAACTACACTGATCATAATTATAGGATATTAATTTTGTTCAACAAATAAATGGTAAAGTGATTCAATGTTTATATACTTTTGAAAGTAAATTAATAGTTCTAATGATAAATTCCCAAATTTCTGTACCACTAAAAAGCCATCACTTACTAATATGAAATTGTGTAATTATATCAATTATGTCATAGTCTTACACGTATAACATTGTGGTAATTGTCACCAGAACTGTGTGTTGGATAGATCACATGAGAAAATGCTGCACATTTGTCAATATTATTTTTATTAATCTTGACCCAGTTGCAATCAGCTGACTTTAAAGCTTGTTGTTTTTAGAAAAGTACATCCATCTGAAGTGTTTTTTTTTTTTTTTTGTTAGGGCTAGCTAAGTGGTAGAGCCGTTCCTTCCCCATCCCCCAAATAGTTGCAAGCATATGCTGCAAAAATATTGCTGGCATTCTGCCTTAGATTAGCATTAATGTGAGCCTGTACTCTCTGCCTCACCGCTAAGACTAGAAATAAACTGCATGGAAGTCTTGAAGGGGAGGAGCGGGGGAATTGCTTCTTCTAACTTACATAAATACCTAGCCAAAAAGAACTCCCCTCCATGGCAATACTCTGCTATTCCCCCTCAGTAGCATCAGTGGTAGGGGACTTGCACAGCATTCTCAACATGATTTACCAGAGGAAGCAGCACTGGGGTAGTTGTTTGCTGATGTGCCTTCCCACAGCTGCTCTAATAAGTTTTCTAGTATGCATGAATGCCGGTCCCAAAACATACGCCAGTTACCTGCTAGGCAGTGGGCATATACTGGAGACGAGGATGAGGTCCCCAGTAGTGAGGGCCTGGGCCAATACCATAGTAAGAGTCCCATTTCTACTTAGCTGCTAAGGAAGTGAAGATATTAGGTTTTCTAACTGGGTATTGTCTCTAGATCTTGCTTGGGGAGCCATATATCTATCTATCTATCAGCCTCCTAATGGGAGGCATGTTTTTCAACTTGAATACCCAGTCTCTATCTATGGGACAGAGAGGGTGCTTTCTGTATCCTCTTCCCCCACTCCAGAACCTCTTGGCTACTACAAGAGCCTCCAAGTTTCTGCCTCTCCTCTACAGACTTTTTTTTTAACTTCAATTGAGGTAGGGGGAGCAGGTTTTTGTTACGCCATCTCTCCCACAGATATTCCTGGCTGCTGTGATAGGTGAAGGGGAAAATACTCTTTCCCATCATAAACTCTGCCCTTTTGAGTCTCTACCTCAACAAGTAACTCCTGTTGCTGCTCATAGTTTCCAGTAGCATCAACAGTACCACCATGAATTGATGTAACTCCTGGTGGTTTCAATGTTGCTAGGGGGTTTTGAATCACAACAGAGAAAACTGATCAAAGTTGTTAATTTCCCTCAGGGGCAGCATGGGAGATGCAAGTCTGCAAAATCAGAAAGACAAAACAGCAATGATAAGTGTTCAGTTCCCACTGGGCACTTGAAACCCTAAGAGCTAGAAGTTATATTAAAACACAAAACAAAACAAACAAACAAACAAACCACCTTAAAACTGAATCAATCACTTGCAGGTTTAAACTGGTGGAAGTGGTGAATTCTCTGTAACTTGAAGTCTTTAAACCATGATTTGAGGACTTCAGTAACTCAGCCAGAGGTTAGGAGTCTATTTAATGAGTGGGTGGGTGACGTTCTGTAGCCTGCAATGGGCAGGAAGTCTGACTAGATCAGTGGTTCTCAAACTTTAACAACCTGTGAACCCCTTTCACTAAAATGTCAAGTCTCACGAACCCCCTCCTAAAAATGAATATTTCCAGGGATGTTCTCCTTTACCTGAATATAAAAGCAGTGATATTGGAAATATAAAATTTGTTTTATGACATGCTTATTACACACTATTTATTATTATTAATCATTACAATATTTTAATTACATTATGAAAATGGTAAGATCTCACTTTCATAGCTTATATCACTTTGAATAAGCTTGTTATAAGACAAGGCTCCTATGTTTCATCAAAGAGTATCAGATGTGAAACAGCATAAAGGTATTTAGACGCCAACTCAAAAAGTTCCTCCTACACAAGCATTCAGGTCTTGAGCAGTCCAGACAAACAACGCATGTTACAACAAAGCTTAAACTTGTTCTTCATAATATTTTTTTAAAACAATACTAGCTGCCTTTCTTATAAGGAGTCTTGAAGTTTAAATCTCCTCAGTGTGATAGATAGGCTTGCTTTGATCTGCTTAGCTCTTGGAAGTCCAGGGGCTCCGTGCTGCTGACCCTGTGCTGCCCGGAGTCTCTAGGAACATCTCTGTCTGCCATTAGGGAATTTTTTCCTGAGAACTCTCTAACATTTTGCAAACCCCAGTTTAGGAACCACTGGACTAGATTGTCCCTTCTAACCTTAAAGTCTTTGAGTCAATCTTCAGAAACTTTTGGTCCCAGACATTCAGCAGGATGAACTTCAAACCAGCTGAAGTGATTGGCTTGCTCGGGTCTCTATGCACACCAATAAACAAATTTTTATTTGAGATATTTATAGATATTTTTACCTTTTATGCTATATAAGAAGCTGTCCAATTTCTAAGAATAAATCCCCTACCACTTTTGTCCTTTATTTGGCAGACATATTTTACAGTCTTTAGAGTTACAGGAGCAAATATATCTCATAACCCTTCTGTATATTTCCCTATATATCCATCATCACCATAAACAGAGGGCAAAGTTCTGGGAACAGAAGGCCTAATCCTGAAAAGCGATTTCATGTGCTCAGTCATTCCCATGTAACAGACTCTTGGCTGGCTCTTATTTGTTGCTGCTGAGCAAGATGGAAAGCTCACACATTTCACAGTGTGGAACAACAAAACAGCCATTATATTTTTTTCTTTTGTGCAATGAACTATCAATTTTTTTTAAAAAAAGTTATTTAGAAACAAGGCAGAGCTTTGCCTTTCACATAAAGATACTATTATGATCCACTATGATGATGTTTTTGTTTTTAAAGAACAAACAGGTTGAGAAGGAGACTGTTCGTGATGGCCTAGAATTAATTTCTTCATTGATTTAGTAAAGGTATTAGTTTAAGAGGCCTATGATTCTCCATAACATAGTGTCTTCTTTGATTTCCTGAGTTTTTTTTTTTCTTTGGACAAAGTATTATGATATAATAATAACATGGTAAGTCTCAAACTCAGAGCTCAGTCTCCTAATGATATTCCCTTCCCTCTATAGTACATCCTGTCAATATTAGATGTGTGTGGATTATAAAGACCCTCCTAAATCAATTACAGTTCAAATGAATTGCAAAAGTATTCATAAGTTTCCCTATGTACGTGTTCCTTACATTTCAGTGCAGTTATGCATGTCCTGTAGTATCCCCCGCTGGCCAAGTGTGGCACTGCCAGCATTAACTGCCTCTGTTTCTTTCCTCAAGGTGGGTCTTCTCAGCTCTCCACATACTGGTCTGTGTTGGAGAGATGGCTTAGCCTCCCCACTCAGTCAAGTCAGAAGCAGATCGTCACCCCTTCTGGTAGAAAACATTCATCTAAAAAGCCCAAACAAAAACATAAGTTCTTCTGCCCTGCAGGGGTTTCCCTTCAGCACACTCTGCAGTCCCTATTTGCAGCCCCTTTCTGAGCTACCTTTGAGAATCTTTCTGGCTCTGGGAGCACTCATCCCCCAGGCTAGTTCCCCAGAAATACCTGGCCTCCTGCAGATCTTCATAGAATCACAGAATATCAGGGTTGGAAGGGACCTCAGGAGGTCATCTAGTCCAACCCGCTGCTCAAAGCAGGACCAATTCCCAACTAAATCATCGCAGCCAGGGCTTTATCAAGTCTGACCTTAAAAACCTATAAGGATGGAGATTCCACCACCTCCCTAGGTAACCCATTCCAGTGCTTTACCACCCTCCTAGTGAAAAAGTTTTTTCTAATATCCAACCTAAACCTCCCCCACTGCAACTTGAGACCATTACTCCTTGTTCTGTCATCTGCTACCACTGAGAACAGTCTAGATCCATCCTGAAAGCAGCTAATCAACCCCCCCCGCTCCCATTCTTCTCTTCCGCAGACTAAACAATCCCAGTTCCCTCAGCCTCTCCTCATAAGTCCTGTGTTCCAGCCCTCTAATCATTTTTGCTGCCCTCTGCTGGACTCTTTCCAATTTTTCCACATCCTTCTTGTAGTGTGGGGCCCAAAACTGGACACAGTACTCCAGATGAGGCCTCACCAATGTCGAATAGAGAGGAATGATCACGTCCTTCGATCTGCTGGCAATGCCCCTACTTATACAGCCCAAAATGCCGTTAGCCTTCTTGGCAACAAGGGCACACTGCTGACTCATATCCAGCTTCTCATCCACTGTAATCCCCAGGTCCTTTTCTGTAGAACTGCTGCTTAGCCCGTTGGTCCCCAGCCTGTAGCGGTGCATGGGATTCTTCCGTTCTAAGTGCAGGACTCTGCACTTGTCCTTGTTGAACCTCATCACATTTCTTTTGGCCCAATCCTCTAATTTTTCTAGGTCCCTCTGTATCCTATCCCTACCCTCCAGCATATCTACCACTCCTCCCAGTTTAGTGTCATCTGCAAACTTGCTGAGATCCTCCAGATCATTAATGAAGATATTGAACAAAAACGGCCTCAGGGGCACTCTGCTTGATACCGGCTGCCAACTAGACATGGTAACTATTGATCACTACCCGTAGAGCCCGATGATCTAGCCAGCTTTCTTTCCACCTTATAGTCCATTCATCCAGCCCATACTTCTTTAACTTGCCAGCCAGAATACTGTGGGAGACCGTGTCAAAAACTTTGCTAAAGTCAAGGAATAACACATCCACTGCTTTCCCCTCATCCACAGACCCACTTATCTCCTCATAGAAGGCAATTAGGTTATTCAGGCATGCCTTGCCCTTGGTGAATCCATGCTGACTGTTCCTGATCACTTTCCTCTCCTCTAAGTGCTTCAGAATTGATTCCTTGAGGACCTGCTCCATTATTTTTCCAGGGACTTGGATCACAGACTTCCACAGGAGTCTACCCACTCCCTCCTGGTCCACACAAATCTCTCTCAGACCTTTTACAAGGCCCTGGTGTCCATTAAGCTGTAACTTTGACCCCTTTATACTGCCCCCTAAAAGTAGGAAGCAGCTAATTAATTATAATACAGGTGTGGCTGACTCCATCTCCCCGTAAAGGGGACCAGTCCTACTGTGACAGTCCTATACATTATTTGGTTTCCTCTTACAACACAAACAGTGCTCATAGCGGTAAGCAAAAAAGAGGTTCACTTATTCCATACACATCATGCTAGCAATCCACAGATATGATAAGTTGCTGAATATCTGACAAGCCCTCCCGAATGGATTCTGACTTTATAAATACATATTTCATTTTAGCAATGTAATGTCTATGCAACTACAACAAATGAGAATCAAGTGCTCACATCATAGCACATTAAAAAACTTTAATCTGCTGTTCTTTGTGATTGTGCCTAACAAAAAAGATAGATAGAAGGAAAATAAAAACAGCAAGAACTGGTTTCTGCCAGCTGCCTTGCCCCGTTTACACACAGATCTTGGGCTGAGAACGAAAGGCAGTAAGTTAGAATGAGGACTATTAAAGGAAAGTCTTTTTGTTATGCTTATGCCAATGAGAAAGACAAGGGTGTCAAACAGTACAGCATTTTCTCCAGTAGTTTAAACAATACAGCTCTGAAATATTAGTTATGTAAAGAGAGTCACAGGATAAATGCTGATGATAAATGTTAGAGATCTCTGTGGAGAAAACTCAACTATTTACTTAGCTCCCTGGAGAGAATGTGTATCTTTCTTTGGAACTCACTTTTTTCTCACTGATGTGATTCTGAAAGGGTTTATACGCCAGTGACTCATGCTTTGTTTTCTCAATATCACTGCATATAGTTCATTATATCTCAGCTACTTTAATTTTTTATCATTCCAAAATCTTAACAGTAGCTTTTAAAAATATGAAATAAAAGTGGTTTTTTTTTCATAAAGTTATGAGTTGGGGGCTTTTTTTTTGCAACAAATATTAAAAAAAAAATCACATGTGGAAGTTCTGAGATTAGTTAAAAAACATTATTAAATAAGTAAACAGTAAAACATTATTACTGTTAGAAACAGCATTATTTAACTCTCACAATTAGCAGTGATAAATAAAATTATCAATGTAATTTCTCAGTACAGAAGCCTCTTTTTCCCCACACACACTATCCTAACCTTCTGGTTATTATGGTCAACTAAGAAAAGTTAATATACAATAAATAATAATTAGCTTTAGTTAATTATTTGGGAAGAACAACATTCTGGAATTCCATTTAAAATGGTTTAACCCCAATATTCAAAATCCAAAATCTTTAAGACTTTACCAATACACGTTTCCAAGATTTCCATCAGGCAAGTACAGTTAAGTATCTCATGAAAAAGGCTTTGAAACTGAACAATTCAACACTGGTTAAAGTCATGTGTTTTGGCAAAGAAGAAGAAACATCAACTCTAACGTAATATATCACGTAATCAAGAGAACATTTTTCACACATCCACTCCAAAATTCAATAACTGTCACTATATTTCTACCATTACAATAGTTGATATGCTTGTTATTTAAAAACATGCACGTGTATACAATCCGTTATATCTCCTACTGAAACTGTCCTAAAATACACTGACAGTAAAAGAGTTATAGTGAAAATCAAATACAGTTATAAAAACAGGATACCAAGTCTGTAATGTTTTACTAGACAGCTTATGATATCTTGAAACTTGATTCCCACATAATGAAGCAATGTACAGAAGTTATAGAAAGCATTTTGGAAAATGGGGGCGGGGGAGGAGAAACAAATAGATGGCATTGTCAGATGGCAAAAAAGCCTGACCAATCAAAGAATTACAGCAATTGCAGATATGAGGCATCTAGTCCATCTCCCCGTCACTTGACGATTGCAACGAAACAATACAGCAATTAGATCTTGTGTTTTAAAAGTAACTATGTAGTCTCCTTAACTACATAACCTTCTACCAATTGTTTTAATGTTTCTTCCTGGAAGTTCAGCTTCCTTCAATTTACTGTTCAGGCACATATGGAGTTTAAGTTGATAATTTAAAATGTCTATAATGTAAATTGTAGACCTCACTCAATAATATCTATTGATTGTTATGTATTCATAAACCATGATGTATTTTTGTCTCAATAGAATCTAATATCTTTTCAGTAATGCATTATCAGCAGAAGAATACATATGTCTCTGGATGCCTTACAAGAAAAAATATGAAAAATGAGTTTCTAAAAAAAAGTTCAGTGTTTTTAAAATATATAGACAAAATGATGGAAGCAAAAATTTGCCAATGTTAATTTGACCTTCTGTTTCCTTTAGGGATATTGTACTTCTTTCACAGAGATGCAAACGTAGCCACTTCGGCTGCTCACTAGGGTCATCTATTTATGTTGTGACAGGCATTGATTATACTGTTTTGATAAGCCAACTAATGAATAGCAGCATAAACTAGCATGCAGTGGAAGTCTGCCAACACTGTATCTAGGAAACAGAATCCAGATAGATCAAAAACTCTTTACAGATGAATGAAAGGTCTGAAAGATATTGGCAATGTATTAATTATACTTCAAAATTAAATTTTCTAATTAAATGCAAACAAATGTAATTTGCTTCCCCACATAATCTCATATTTTGCTTTAAAAATGATATCATTGCCTGTTCACACAGAGAGTTAGTACCTTTCGTCAGAAGGATATATCTAAGTCCTATATTTAGAAGCTAGCCTGGTGACCCACAACTATTTATTATGACTCATTAGTACATTGTGAGTGTTTCAAGTAAAACACGACTGTGAAAAAAAGGTTCTTTTCCTGAAGCCAAAATGATACCCACATTACTTGTTATTCCCCAAATCCAAACAATAGCAAATGTCCTCCACAAAATGAGCCTTAATTTAAATGGGAGATATAGCGACTATACTTACATGTAAATAGCAGCCCAAGCAACCACAGGAGTAGAACAAATCATTTACTTGAGTTCATTTTAATCTAGTTCCTAAAAAGTTAGATGTAACTTTAAAGTTCTGTATTTGAAAACCGAAGAGTCAATAGAGAGTATAACATTTTCATGTTCTTCAAAGAGCTCTCATGTCTTTTCCAGTTTAGACTTCACTGAATATAGAGGGGTGGAGGGGGAAATCACAGATCCTGAATGGATGCAGATACACTACACATAGTGTACTGATCGGGTTTACATCACTACACCAACACTACAGTCCAAAGTTACACTTATCCCCTAGCACAGAGCCTAACCCACCTATCTAATAGGGAGATACCTCTTTACAAGATCTGTTGAGGGGTGGCAAGGAATAAGTTGTGTCTGGGTCATTGCTGCTAGACTTATTTAGCATTCGACATCCAGAAGTTTTTGGAATTGGGCATGGTAGTTTTGGGTATGCTTCAGTAGGTTCCCCGTTGCTGAGGTCAGTCTCCATGAGGGCAGAGCAGTCAGGGCAGCTGCTCTACAAAAGGCCATGTTCATTGTGTGGGCTTGGAGAAGCTGAGCCCAGGAGGAGAAAGCAAGCTGTTTTCCCTAACTCTGAAGCATTTGGCAGCAGGTTATTGATATTGTTAACTCTCTAACAGGGAAGCCCTTGCAATGTTAATTATAGAAAGGGGAAAATAATTTATTTTATTTTAAATTGTATACTTTGAATGTTGGTTGATTTTAGCCAATTAAATTGTCTCAACAAGTATGATTCACCAACTTTGCTTTTATTAGATATGATGATGGGGAAAGAGTCGTTTTGCCATTTTGAGTTTTTGTATTTGTCTTCTAACAATTTTTTTTAAATCAATACACTTAACTGAGTGGTGGGTTAAATCAGTTAGCTGACTGCCTCTGCTGAACTCAGTGCCAGCAAGCGTCTGCATGGATTCCAACTGAAGATTCCTACAAGCAAGTGGCAGAAGATGTTGCTTTTGACTAAGCAAACTGTATAGATTTGGTGCTCAAAAGACTAACTGAGACTCAGGTAAACTCAACCTAAGCTTTTTGGAACTCTGAGTTCCTTCTGACTGTTTCTGTGGGGACTGAACTGTTTAATTTGTTTTCTTTATTTATGTTTATGTATAACTGTGAAGATAATGTCTGTGGATTATAAATAACCCATGTTGTGTTATGAAAATTAAGTTATTATTTATTATGTTTCTTTATTATAAGATTTTATAAAGTTGTTAATTAAATTCATTCTTTTTGTTCTCTTTCAGATTTGAATGAGGGGAGGTTGACCCTGTGCAATCTTTGCTGAAAATTCCTTAGAGACTGAATCCTGGGTCTCCATGTGCTTTTCTATGGGAGTTGGGTTATTTTTAGGCATTGGAGAAGGGCAATGAAGTGAACCCTAGCCCACCCAAAGGTTACATATGCACAGCATCAGATACGTGCAGATGTGTATTTACTTATTTAATAATGCAGTTTATATGCCCTCCTCTTTAATCACATGAAAATGTTACCAATAATGCCACTATTTAAAAGCACATGATGCCGCATGAAAAATGTGAAGGACAGTCTGTTATAAAACAGTCTTTACATTAATGATGGTGTTTTTTACTCTCAAGTGCCACAGAAATAAAAACGTGTTTGACAACGCCTTGAATACCAAGCACAAACAGCATCTCCCTAATTCTTTTTCCCTATTGTATTAACCCCTACTTCACTTCTTTCCTCACTGAACATCCCTGGTTCAGACCCCTTATGTTCATGGTTCCTTCTCTAATCCTTCTTCTCCATGAGATGGTCCTCTCTTAACAGACTCTTTGTACATTAGGAGTCTATATGCTACTGCATCTTAACAGAAGTCTGTGTGAGCAAGGAATGACTGGGAGTTAGGAGGCCTTAGTTCTATTCATAGCTCTGCCTACAAACCTCCCAGAGGAAACTCATTTACATATGCACTGCTTTCGTCTCTCAGCTTGTAAAATGAGGATAATAATATGCACCTACTTCACAGGAGTGTTTGGAGGATTGGTTAATCAATGTATGGAAAGAGTTTTGAGTTCTTCAAATGTGAGATACTATGGAAATGTGCCACATTGCTCTGAAATCATAATAGGACAAATATTGACAAGACAAACACAGGATTGTGACCTCCTACTAAAGAATTTTTTTCATCTATAAATATTTCTATGGATCTTATGGATACGGTGTCTGAACACCTCACAGTCATTAATGAACTGAGCTATCTAACACTTGTTTTATTGTTCTTCCTACTTACATAGGGGAATCCCTAGCTCTAGCCTGCTATAGGCCACCCAACTCCCATCTCTTCTCCAGCATAGTGGCGTGCAAATATATTCAGGCAGGAGGAGGTACGACCTGAGTGTTCTGTGTCCTGTGTCTGTTTCACAGACCTAATGAATCCTTGGGGACCATTACAAGCTGGTGCAAGTCAGGGCAGCCACCAACATGCAGGAGGGCAGCATGGACCCAAGGTAGGAAGGTATGGCAAAAAGGTGGCTCAGAGTTCTAGCATAGTTGAAGATTTAGCTCAGTAAGTTTTAGATTTAATTATCATAGTCAGTTTTTCATCCTTGTGCAGAATGGCAAAAGTATTATCTCAAGAGGAGTCCATTCCCATTCAGGTAAGAGGCATAGAATGCCTGAACAAAGCCACTGAAACTGCACTGATATAATTAAGGGCAGAATTTTACCCAACATAGGAAGAACACTTAATTTTAAACTAACTAAAAGTATTATTTTCCCTGCTTTTCTTCCGAGACATAGGAGGCAAAATTACTAGTAATTAAAAGTGTACTGCATTACTGAAACCACTATCTTTCCCCTCCCCGTTCTGTTGCCCTTTCATGGGGTCATGGGTGAAATGTAAGCTCCTCAAGGGAGGGACCTCGGGCAACAATACTGTGAGGTTCCTTATGTACTTGTTGGGCTACAAAATAACAGGACTTATAAAACAAATATACAAGTCTCAATTGTAGATAGCCAGCCCATTGCTCAGACTCAAATATTTCTTAAGACATTGGAAATAAATAGCAGTGATTGCAAGTTACTTTGATTATAAATGCACCCATCAGAGCAAATTATTAATATACATGTCCTGCTGGTCTGGTAATAGCAATATTGTTCTGACATTGCCAGTCTGTCTGATTTCTTCTCTTAAATGCTCTGAAACAGCACATTGGGCCACAGAGACACTGAAAAACATGTGGAAGTGTATATAATATGAAAATTATTATTTCTTATTTAAGTAGCACCTAGTGTCCCTGCTCCAACCCCACTGCACTAGGTATTGTATAAACATGTAGCAAAAAGATTATCCCAATACCAAAGAACCTACCACCTAATAGTTTCTCTTTCTTTAGTGGACATCATATTATATATGACCAAAGTCTGGGGAATTTACTCAAACCTTAAAGGCATCATCAATTAAAATCAGACTTCTGTGTGAAAACACATTTGATTACTATAACAGAGAAAGCATATCTTCTCCCCTCCCCCCGCACCAGTTTCTTTACTTTTTGCATTTGACAGCATTTTGTGTATGGTTAGTTTCACTGTCTTCCCTTGTCTTGTAAGTCAGGGAGCAATCCTGTAAATATTTATGCATATAACTTTACCACTATGAGTAGTCCTATTGATTTCAAAACAATGACTGAAATGCATAAAGTTGGTCACATGCTTAAGTGTTTGCAGCCCTTAATTATTCAAATTTCCCCAGTTCTCTGTCTGAGGCTTCCAAACAACATATGACAGAAAGACAAATTAAAAATAGTGAACTATGACTAGGAATAAAAAAGAAAAAAAAAAAATCACAAAAAATTTGTCAGGGGAGTCAGGGGCAGGTGAAAATGACTCCACCTACTTTTAACTTAAAACAACAACAACCTTCCTTCCAAGTTGACTGTGTCCTTTTAATATTCTTCTTACTAAGCAACTTCAGGAAAATGTAAATATGGAATTAAATAATTATCAGACTAAGCAATACAATATATTTAGAATCCCAATCAGTAAATATTTATTTCAATTTCAGCATAAAACAACAGACATTTCAAAATGCTAGTGGCCCTTGACTGATAAATAATGATACAGCTCAAAGATAAACACCGCAGTAAGAAACCAAAAGATGGGAGGAAGCCTCTCCATGAAACCAAAATGTTCCTATGCCACCAGCCACAAAATTGCAGTTCCCCCGAAATAAAAATCCACACTTACAGCTAAATCCCCCAAACTACCACCCTCCACAAAGGAAAACAGAAAAAGATCACTTTACTGCACCACATCTCTAAGACTCTTCGAGCCTGATTGTGGGATGCATTCAAACGAGAAACCAGATGGATCTCCTCACACTGCTCTCCAAGCAGTAAATCCCCCAATCCCTGCATGGTTTAGGGGCAGGGTATGAAACTGACAGCCCTCCCCCACTTCCCAGCATTCGGCATGATGGGGTTGGACCCGGGAGCAGAAGGGGTGTTACCAGATCACTCCACATTTCAGCTATTCTGGGCTGCTCTAAATTAAGCAGGGGCTGGAGAAGCCGCCATCCCCTATTATAATTTTGAGTGTCCAAAGGTGACTACTACACCCACAGCCCTACTGGGCTGTCTTCTGAGATCTGCCACTCAGGAGGTGTAGCTCACATTGGGGGCTGTTATCTTCTCTATTACTCTAGCCTCAAGAGTGCTTCTCAGTAAAGCCCATCTTACTTCTTCCAGACCAACAAATTTTCCATTAGATAATCTGTTTTCCCCAAAGGTCCATGTAAATACAATTTATCCTTTGGGCACCAATCCTGCAAAGACTTGAAAGCATGCTTACATTTAATCATAGGCTCAAAGTTGTGCACGTGTGAAGCAAATCTTTAAAGGTTCAGAGTCTTCAAGATTTTTAACCCTTTAAAAGTAAGGATTGATTGGTTTGTTTTTAAATTAAATCCTAAGAAATAAGAGACCACTATAAATGCACACTTGTTCTTGCTTCAATTCCACCACAAGTTTAAATCCCATCATATCATGGGTACATGAAGAGGAGTTGACTCTTACCCCTCATTTGGAAGAAATGAGGATGAATTCTGCCCCTGCTGTCTCCATTGAGTCATACAGAGTTTAAATTAGGACAGAATTATACCCATTAGTATTCAGAAACAATACTAACCAATTACATCTTGCTGACAGATAATATTAATATCTTCTATATACTTTCTGACATTGAATATCCTTGGTTACAATCACTGACAAGGGAAGGGGAACTAAAATAAAGTTAATGTCGATCTTCCTGACAGTACTACGACACACTTGCACCGGTCATCATACTTTGTGCGCATGTGGCACACTGGCATGACACTATAATACTAATTAAAGTTCAGTGCAATCATCATGGATTAAGGGTCTGTGCATGCATAGCTGTAGCCTGAAAACAGCTGTTAGTGATGGTGTCATTCTACTATTGTGGTCACAGATATCCAAGCAGACAGGTTATCACAATAACAATATATAGTCCTCACCAAAAAGTTCTTCTGGTCTGGGCCTCTCTGAACTCCCTTCTTCGAAGAAAAGAAAACATAGACAGCATGCCTAGATCATTCCCCTTGAACCCCACATGTAGGGGGACCCTCCACATATCTCCCTCCTCCATGGAATGAAAGGGAGCTCGAGTGATGCTGTGATACTGCCCCCCACCCTCCTCTGACTTTTTCATGGATCCACTTTTCACTTCCACACCCTCGCCCAGGTCCCTGAAAGCTACCACAGCCAGCCAGACAAGCAAAGAGCAGGAGACCTGCCAACTGGGATCGAATGGCCATGGGTTATTGATGCAGACACAGCTGTGAAATGAGGACAGACATACGGATGGATTTTAAGTGGCAGGTCACAACTTTTATTAAACTTAAACACAGAGGAGGGGCACCACCCACCCGTCACCCATACCAAGCATTTAACTGGTTCCAGTGTGGGGGCTACAGGGCTCCTACTATACAACCTGTAATTTGGTGGAGGCTCTACTCAGCATATCCCCCAGGACTCCATTCTCTCTGAGACCTAGCACCCCTCCCTCCCACTCACAGAAGGGTGGAGACCTCACCCCACAAGGTTTTCACCCTAACCCAGGAGCTCAAGGTCCACCACCGACATCCCAGGGTTTTTAACTCTGGGAATCATTTTGTCCTTTCAATCACACTGGAAACCAGCCGCAAGTCGCGACAACAACTCAAACAAGTACCTTATTTGGGTACCAAGCACATTCCTACGTAACCTACTGTAGCCTGAAGGTGCTGCGAGGAAGGCGAAAAACTCCCCAGGATCCTCTGCCAATTGGTCCATGGGTGAAAAAAATTCCTTCCTGCCCTCCAGCTGGGTAATTGTCTAGATATGCAGCATTTGTCAGGCTGGATTCCCATTCCTAGTCCAGGGTGGGTAGGACAGGATGACTGGAATGGAGCCAAAAGAGGCTCCATAGGGTCTCCCCCACAGGTTAAATCCTGGGAGCTGGGGAATGTGGGACATCAGCACCCTTCCCCCACCCAACAGGCCAATGGGTGCCAGAGATTCTGGGGAGGGGAAAGGGAGGTGCAACCAGCATCACTGATAGCAGGGCAGGAATGGAAGCAACTAGAATGACCAGATGTCCCGCTTTTATAGGGACAGTTCCAATATTTGGGGGTCTCTCTTATATAGGCGCCTATGATCACCCACCCCCATCCTGATTTTTCACACTTGCTGTCTGGCCATCCTAGAAGCAACCTCTGAAAATCTTCTGCCCCACCGTAGATGAGTTGGAAGGGGGCAGAGCAGGGTGTGGAACAAGTAACGCCTTAGCTCCAGCCTTTCAATGAGCCAGATGGTGAGCAGCACTGAGGTGTCCGGCAGCATACACTGCATCAGATATAGTTTACTTCTTCCCCAAACTGTTGTGTGATTGTGTGTCACAATATCCCTGCTGGTTTGCTCAAGGGGCAGCACATCAATGTTTTCTCATGGTCTTGTGCCACACAGACAGTGGTAGCTAATCATTAACAAAAGAACAGTGTGGGGAAATTGTAATAACTATGCATATATAGTGTCTATATATAAAAAGTAGATGTATAAACTATGTGTGTGTAAAGACAAATTTAAATTTTAAATAATAATAATGTAATTATTTTATCATATACCACATGAGCTAATATTGGCCTATCCTATGCTGGAATTATTTTCAGCCAATACCTTTGGTGGATAAAGAATAATTCTACTAACCTATGACTAAAGTGAATTCTGAAGATTAATTACACATTGAAGTTTCTGGCTTTCCCCCTTGTTAAGCTTGCTAAATTCAGAAAATGCTTCCACGATGTATTATACAAGCTGTGGAACATGCTTTTCTTAACAAAGAATAGGTAAGAGATTTTAACAGTAATACCACTAATTCTAAGTAGAACTGGGACTTAAAGAAAAATAGAAGAGAACCGCACAGTAACAAATTATACAGACATTCCTATTTTCATACTTAACTATTCTTGCATAATTGTGCCACTTAATAAGGCTCTGAGAAAGATGCCATGTACCACAAGTTTTAATTTATGCAGCATGAAATTCAACTGTAGTTTGAGACACTCTTACTTCTTAAAGGATTAGAGAATAGTATTATTTTAATGTTGCACCACAAAGACATTAATTAAACAGTAGAGAGATAAGTTCAAAGCCGGTTGAATTGCAGGCCAAGAAAGCTTTCTAGCTATCCCTCTAAATGTCTTTTGTACATAGATTTATCAAATTTTCCAGGTTTGGTTGCTGAAACTGATAAATCATATTTACATTCAAAGATATTTAACCCAGCCTGCACTGCAAATCAAATGTGCAGCATTCAGAACGGCTGTACAGCTCTCCAACCCTTGTAAAGTTCTGTCCTTAATAGCCAGATCAGATTGATTGTACTTTTAAGCTGTAAAGATCTCAATACTGTGTCCAGTGTTAACCTACCTGTGAAATGTATCCATTTTCCAGGAGTTGTATTTGTATCATAGAAACACAAGCCAAAATGTTAGCTGAATTTACTACTAGCTGTCTAAGCCTGCTGCAGCACTGATGGAACAAAATAACTTGGTTTCAAATAAAAAATATAAAGAAACAAAATTAAAAAAAAAAAAAGGGGGGGGGGAGTACAAACCACTTTGCATGAGATTCATACTTTCAGATTTTTAGTTCCATAATTTTACTTTTTTCTGGAAAGGGCTAGAAAGAATAGAAAAGACTTGCTATTGAGAAACATCAAAGCAAACTGGTAACATCTGTCTTGCTTCACTGTTTACAAAACACATATGGTCAAAATCATAATCTAAAATAGAATACTTAACCATCAATGATTGTGAAGCGATGTAAACACTGATGTATTTCAGCTGAAAAGAGGTCATACGGCTCAGACAAAAGCCTTCATTTTCAGAATCTCTAAATTCTAGGTTGTTTGTACTATTAAAAACTCCTGTGAATTTACAGTCAGATTACAAGCAGCTGGGGTGCACAGCCTACTGCAGGAAAATATGTACTTCCATATACATCAAGTTTATGCTTTGCACTGCATTGTAAATGTGTTAAGACTGTTCCTTTTGAAAGTATATTAAAATTTTTTGAAAGAAGATAGATGTCATTTAGATAGAGCACACCTATGAGATCCCCCTGAGGGCATATACTACCAATAAAGGGCAAAAGCGGGAGATACCATATTTAATCACTCGCTCTGACACAAGAGACCAGGACAGAATTTTGAGAGCAGCCCATGGCATGAAGGACATACCACACAAGAGATTAAAAGTAAAGCTGAAAAATAGCTTACAACATAGGAACACAATCTGTCTTTCTTTGTCTGTTTCAGTTCACAGCCCCAAATTCTGCAGTGAGTATTAGGATTAGGTATTCCAAGCTCTCAAACTACCACATTTATCCTGGTTTTGGATGAAATAAAAAATGCTTCCCCCAACGCATGGCATGGTTCAAAGCTGAGATGTGGTTTGCTTAAAAAGTTCATGAACTTCTGTTAACCTTTCAGTGAATCTGGGTCAGATTTGTGGTTCATAAATTTCACATGACATAACTGTACAAGCCTTCCATTTGTAAACTTGTACGTCGTTATTTTCCCAGCCACTCAAGGCATAGTGAGATAGCTAAGCCCTACCAAAATCACAGTCCATTTTAGTAAATTTCACTGTCATAGGATTTAAAAAAATCTTAAATTTCACAGTTTCAGATATTTTAATCTGAAATTTAGTGTTGTAATTGTGGGGATTCCGACCCAAAAAGAGGAGAGGAGGTCCACAAGGCTATTGTAGGGGGGTAACAGCATTGCTTCCCTTACTTCTGTGCTGCTACTGCTGGTAGCACTGCCTTCAGAGGGGCAGCTGCTGGCTGGGGACCCACCTCTGAAGGCAGCACCACTGCCAGCAGCAGTGCAGAAGTGAGGATGGCATAGTATGGTATTGATACCATTTCTTCTGCGCTGCTGGAGAGATGGGTCTGACCCAGTCCCAGGAGTAGCCACTGCAGGGAAAGACAAAGTTCTGTCTCTCCACAGCCCAGCCAGGACTAGCAGCTGGAGCTCGGCACACAGAAGGAGCACCCAGCCACAGCGCCCCCAGCCCTAAGCATTTGTGTGTTAAAGGGGTCTTGGGCTGGCTGTGGGGGGGTGATGATCACAGCGCCACCCTCCCCCCGAACCATAGCGCCCTGGGCAAATCACCCACATATAAGACCAGCCCTACCACCCCCGAAAGTGGCAACCTCCCCATACTATGCCACGCTGCTGCTGGTGCGGTCTTCAGAACTGCATGCCCAGCCAGCAGCCACTGCTCTCTGGCTGCCCAGCTCTGACGCCTGCGCAGAAATAGGGACGGCAATACCACAAACCCTGCTACAATAGCCAGATTTCACAGGGAAGACCAGATTTCACGGTCTTTGACACATTTTCCATGGCCATGAATTTGATAGAGCCCTAGAGATATCCAACCTGGGAAGGTTTCAGAGTGGTACCCATGTTAAGTCTGAATCAGCAAAAGCAATGAGGAGTCTTTGTGGCACCTTAGAGACTAACAAATGATGAAGTGGGTTTTAGCCCACAAAAGCTTATGTCCAAATAATTTTGTTAGTCTCTTAGGTGCCACAAGGACTCCAAGGTGGGAAGGCTCTTTCATTGATGAAAGAACAGAGTCTTTCAGAGCCACACACACCTGGAAGTAGCATGTATTTGGGGATCAAATTTAATCAATTTACTTAGTAAACAAGCTAGAAAAACAAAAAGTCAGACCAGATTTTCTGAGTGAGAATACTGGGGAAAAATACGGGCAAGGTTCTGTTTCCCTGAATTACTTTTAGTAAGTTACATTTTCTTGAATGGGTGTACTCACAAGCTAGAAGACAACTTTCAAGTACAGTGAATTTCACAACATTTCAGACCAAATGCTTCATAGAAATTTGTACCAATGTCTAACCCCAAGGCCTGACTGGTCCTTGAATCCAAATCCTAGCCTAAGGCTAAACCAGGACTGAACACTGCCTCAGTGTTCCAAAGTTTACAAAGTAAACAGTGGACCAAAGGTTTTTTTTTATATGGAAAATATGATATTGCTGCTAAAATTTGTTAATAACTGTGTTCTTATAAGAGCCATGTTAAAATTTGTACTAGCGGTCTTCCTCTTATTGTGCACATAAACCGTTCCAGTGAGAGAAGATGAAGACACATTGTGCAACACGTTTTACAATATACTGTGAAGGAGCACCCTTTTAAAATATAAAAGTGTGACCTTTTTATTAGTTTAAATTTGAAAAACAAACAGAAGAGGAGGAGAGGTTGACAGGAAACAACAAAATGGTTGCAGGGCTGAAACCGAGAGTTAAATAGACATTCTTATGGCAGCGTATGCACTAAAGTCTCATGTTTGTATACACAAATTCAGTGCTGAATTGCCAAGAGGTGTCTAAGCCTACAAGTGCACGGCTTACTGTTCAGACTGACAGGCAACAGTTGTCTTTGGCTGACTGATACTTGACAGTTAAAAGATTACTTTTCATCCTCCCACCACCTGTTTGAAGCCTTCTTTAGAAAATAAAGAAATTAAATGCATGACACGTGCTGCTCAGATAAGCAAAGTAAAAGTTGAATATGCAACTTTAGCTTTTTTGCCTTGCACTTCAGCATTATGAGACAGTTTTTACATTCATAGTCACAGTAGATGCACATGTATTTAAGATTCGAGTACACATTTCTATTATGGTATGTTACATTTCATTGATTTAAATAATTGAACTATAGTGATGACTTGCAGCAGTGGTGAATTTGGGCTTGTACTGCAATACTTATACACATGAGAGAAGATGTAGGGTTAAGAATTCAATCTTAATGTTGCCCAAACATATGTTTTCCATTTTGTAAATTCACATTTCAAATGTGTAGTTATATCAAATTCATGAAGCTGGAAGATGATAAAGTTCAGAATATTTTAGACTATGGACAGGGGGAAAAAACATGGCAAAATGTTTAGCTAAAATGTAAGTGCTTTGCATCATTTCAGCAGCAAACTAAAGTTACAACAAACATACCATTTATATGATTACAAGCTTTTCTATTTTCACCTAGAAATCAAATACATACACCCATCATACATCTACACAAACCAAAATGGCATTCTGGATATTGAGATGCAAACAAACACACATGCAATACCACTTCATTTCTAGTAGTAGCAACTTTTCCAGCTAGAACAAAATTCCAGCAGGCTACCTGGATACGTATTTAAGTCTCTCACGGCACAAAATTATATATAAGCTTAGCAAAGCTTTTGTACAGCTGGGATTGTGATCCAACTGAAATACAAAATAAAGTCTGGTAACTGAAGAGTGAGGGAAAGACAAACACTGTTTCTCCCGCATATCTGTGCACGTAGGCTTTAAGTTACTGACAAAAATGTAAAAAAACAGTACAGCCTAACACAACTGTGCCAGCTGGAACAGAATTCTAGGAACAGACATATATCAATGAGCACACCAACCATGCTATTGACTGTTAACATAAAAGGTAAAGCATAATTGTAAACTATGGAAACTACCCTTGTGAAAAGGTCATGTGTCTTTCACAGCTTGTCTTTTCTGTTTGGATTATCTACGTAGGTATGTTACAATGTAGGAAAGGGCCCACTTTTGCATTAGTTTATATCTGAATTGATGAGTGATCTCATGCAAACATTTTAAATACGCTACCTTATCACATTCACATGTATTTTCATTCATGTAGAAAAACAAGCAATGTTTGAACAACACTTGGAAGAGGGACTTGTACACAGTATAAATTGAGGGGGAGGGGAGAAGTGTTTAGATAAAAAAGTTAACACACCAACTTCTGCTACCTTTTTCCTGCTTATATTAAACTTGTGTTTGAAAAAGAGAGCTCACTCACTACTCAGATTCTCCTTCTATTGCAGGGGTGTGCAAACTACAGCCCGTGGGCCAGATCCAGCCCACGAGCCGTTTTAAGCCGGCCTGCGAGCTCCCACTGGGGAGTGGGATCTGGGGCTTGCCCCTCTCCAGGCGGGATGCTGGGTTGGGGGCCACAACACGCAGCTCAACCCCACTCCAACACTCCAGCCAGAGTGCAGCATTGGGGATCACACCACACGGCTCCCGGAAGCAGCTGCATGGCCCTGCTTCAGCTCCTACGCATTCCAATGGGAGCTGCAGGAGCGGTGCCTGCAGATGGGGCAGTGTGCAGAGCCTCCTGGCCGTGCCTCCATGCAGGAGCCAGAGAGGGACATGCCACTGCTTCTGGGAGCTGATTGAGGTAAGCACTGCTCAGAGCCTGCACCCCTGAGCTTCTCCCCACATCCCAACCCCCTGCCCCAGCCCTGATCCCACTCCCGCTCTCCAAACCCCTCAATCCCAGCCCAGAGCACCCTCCTGCACCCCAAACCTCTCATCCCCAGCCCCACCCCAGAGCCCGCATCCCCAACAGAGCCCTCACCCTCTCCCACACTCCAACCCCAATTTTGTGAGCATTCATGGCCCGCCATACAATTTCTATTCCCAGATGTGGCCCTCAAGCGAAAAAAATTTTGTCCACCCCTGTTCTATTGTGTGCAGCAGTGAAATTTTAATTCCATGTGTTTGGTATCACAGTTTACTGCCATCAAATTCAGAATTATGGCTTCACTGCTGGGTTAAGTAGGAGAAACAAGATTGGAAAGAAGACAAAAACCACACTTGTTTAAAAGTATTTTACATTCATATAATAGCTCTTTCACCTGGAAGGATCCCAAAGTGCTTTACAAATTCATGGAAGTGATATACAAACTGGACTGAGGGAGCACTTCACCCACTTGAAAATGTCCTGCCATCACTGGAATTAAAAAAAAAAAAAAATAACTTTTCTCCATCACAGTTTAGGACAGGAGATGACGAGAGCTAACATATCTAATTTACTCTTGGGGAAATTTTGTGCCACTACGCAATGCAGAATTTAGCAGAAATTAATGTGTATGCAGAATTTCCTTCCCCCCACAGAAATGGGCTGCAGGCCGCCACTTGGGGCTACTGGAACTGGCAGAAACCAGCTCGCACATAGAAGACACTGCTGGGGGAGGAAGAGGGAGAGGAGGGTTCCCAGCACCTGCAGTTCTCAGCATGCCCTGGGGGAAGGAGACGGTGGTGCACAGGAAACTCCTAACAAGCCTGGAACCAAGCATCACGCTTTTTTCCCTCTGGATCCCTGGACTCTGAGGGATAGGGGTGCGGCTATCTGAGCTGGGGGGCAGGGCTGTGCTCTGGGGAGCAAAGAGGGGCAGGGGGGGCTCTGTGGCTGGGCTCTCAGGGGTAGGGTGTATTGGCTGGGGCGGGAGGGTGCAGCTGGGCTCTCGGGGGGAGGGGGCAGAGAAACAGGAACTGGGTTGTCATAGGTGTTTCTTTAACTCTCTACTACTGGGGGAATTTGTGTGTGTTTGTCTGTATTGTTTCAGGAATACTTGATGACAGGTACTTTTAAATAAATTATCAACATAAATGAAACTGGCATGATTATGTAGTGTTATTATGACAAATAAAATTTGCAGAATTTTAAAATATTGTGCGCAGAAGTTTTTTTTTATTTATTTATTTTTTTGGTACAGAATTCTCCCAGGAGTACTAATTGAAACAGCAGAGATGATTTAAATAGAATTAATGTAACTATCTATGTTGCAATTTAGCTAGCACCCATACTCCTCCTAGTTAGTATCTCTTTTTCAGCTTGCCTGAAAGATAGCATCTCCAGTAGCTCCCATTGCCATCAGCTAAGCCATGATATGAAGTGCCACCAACACCACTTTCTGAAGTATCCATGTGCTCCTTAAAAGTCTGATACTGATGCAGCCCAACTGCACTTAGCAAGGTGAATAATCTTGAGTCACGTTTTCAAATGATCCGTAACCTGGTATGCAACTGTCCACGTGCACTTTTCCATACCTGCAGTTGAAAAACTTTACATATGCAAAACCTTGTGAATACAAAATTGTGCATATACCAAGGGAGGCTATTTCTTGAAAATGGCTCACTTATTTGATGTACTGTATTTTAAATGTTTTTCTTAGCATAGGGGCAGTCACATGTACACAGAAGCTGGATTTCAATTATGTCAACATGCATAACAAATATTATATTTTAATTAACAGTTTAACCACTTGTTTGTCATACAGCAAAGGGCAGTAAAAGATCTCCTTGATACAAGCTTCCTACTCAGAGATCTTCTTGTGATGTAATCTAGGGAAGAAATTTAAGGGCGCTGCAAAAGATACTGGCCAAGCCTTTAAAAAAAATGAATGCTCTAAAGTCTGTATTTAGATATCTGGCTGAGTTTCAAAAGTGCTGAGCATGGACCACAATGAAATCTGCTGCATGCGCTGTGCTTTAAACATAGGCCAGGTGCCTGGAAATGGACTTGGAACCTAACTTTAGGCTCCTGCTTTTGAAAATTTTGGCCACTGAGTTCTTCTGTGGATAGTGGAACCATTGCAAAGGCTGGCCAGAAAAAGCAAGAACAGAATCTGTGCAATGAACTCCACCCACCCACTCCACCCTCAGAAACTAAGAAGCATCACAAACCCTAACACTTTCCACTCAAAATGCAAAGTGTGTTTCTGTCACCAGATCTTCTCTAGCACAAACAGAGAACAACTTTTTTTTTTTTTTTAAACCATAACAAATGAAACCACTCCACTGCATACACTTCTCCCTCTCGGGAGAAGGTGAGAGAACAAACACGGGACAATGTTAGTCAGGTCACTGAATACATTACTACGTATTCAGATACTGCGGTGGTTAGCACAGTATAAGAAATTATATGGAACAGAAGAGGAGCTACCATCAAAATATTTAATAACTAAAACTGGGTTGGGAGAGGAAACCTGGCAGTACACCAACAACTAGAGAAGGGAGGGACCTAACAGCCTAATAATTGTTCTCTGGCAATTAGGTTATAAGCGCCAGTGTATAATTTTATTACTGTTAAAATACCTAGTAACAAGGACAGTCCCGTCACTCTTAAACACACATATGGAAGAGAGTTAGACTATGTCTACACTAAGGACCTTACAGTGGCACAGCTGTACCACTGCGGCTACAACGCTTTAAGGTCTCCTGCAGAGCTGCTCTATGCCAGCAGGAGAGCGGTCTCCTGCTGGCATAATTAAACCACCCCCAACGAGCAACAACAGCTATATCAGCGAGAGCATTTCCCGCCGACATAGCCCTGTCCACACCGGCACTTTTGTTGGTGAAATCTATGTCGGTCAGGGGTGTTTTTTTCACACCCCTGACTGACAAAAGTGCTAGGGTAGATAAAGCCTTACTCAAGCCTAAGATACTCTAACCTACCAAAAGGTTGGGAAATGTTTTCTCTTGAGACATCTATGGCAGCCCAAGCTGACCCTTAATAGCTCAGACACATCATGGCTCAGAAGGCCATGGATGTCAGCAAACTTAGAGATCCTAATATAATGATATTTATAAAGTATTGGATAGTAATAGTAATTCTTTTATAGTAAAGAAATATGTAAAAGAAACAAATAAATTATTCATGCTGCTCCCAATCACTTAAACAAGAATCCCATGTGTTGATGGCCAGGCTGTTTAGTGGCAATTGGGGCACATTTTAAATGCAGTAAGTTGACTATTTCATTATCAAATGAGGCCTTGATCCTTCAAACTGCTCAATACATGGAGGCTTACCGACTTCAGTCATGCTTCACATGGGCACAGAGGGTTGTCTACACAAAGCCATGTGCAGGATTGGGATCAGAGTTTGTAATCTTCACAGTAACTTGTATGTGTTAATATTGGTCTTTCAATATGGTAACTAAGAGCATGTCTACACTACATAATTAAGTTGCCTTAAGTTGACATGCAGCCACTGCCGTAATTAATTCCAGGGCTTTGGAGCGGAGCCCGGAGCTGGAGCCCGGAGCAGCTCCGGAGCAGTGGAGCTCAGGTTTTTGCCTGGAGCTGGAGCACAGCTCCAAAGCCCTGAAATTTTTAACATTCACACTATGCTCCTTCTGTCGGCGGTGTTCGTCCTCATCAGGAGTGCTTGCACCGATTTAACTGACAGTGTGGGGACAGACAGCTGGAGCCCTGTCCCCCCGGGCTGACAGACTTCAACCTAACTCTGTAGCGTAAATAAATGTTAATATGGCAATTTAAATGAATTGTGGGGCCACACTGTAAACTTCTTACTCACAGTGGGTTTGTCCACACTAGAAAAGAGGTTGGGTTGTGTTGCTGACCACAATCTTTTCCCTACCATTAGATGCCTTTTTTTTTCTATTCAGCTGGTCAAGGTCTGCAATAGGATTAAAGTGTTAACCACATTCACACTAAGGAAAAGGTCACAGTGATATAGTTAGCTAGCATACCCCCACCTAACCTCCATCTCTGTTCTAGTACAAAGAGGCCCAGGAATGAGCAATTTTATCACACAAATACTTCTATTGGATAGGAATTCATAGTTTGGCTTGATAATTGCTAAGCTATTTAACAAAATAAACATAAAAGTATGTTGTATAGTACAACACAGTTGTTTTGTTAATTATACTGAAATTTTACAGTGTTCTTTCTTGTTATTCTAAAATAATTTCAGAGAACAAAAATGTATGTTCTATATTTTGATACATGCTATCATGTCTCAATCTACTATGGAATTGCTTTCATTTAGTTAAGGAATCTACTTTCCCACAGATATATGTGCGCCAGCAGCTCCCATTACTGTTAATGGACATTATGTGCCTACTGACAGCAGAATAGATACCTTAGGCCACATATTAGTAAGTGATAGCATTAGAAATAATCTTATAGAGATGATATATTTTCTAATTTGACTTTCATCATCTTAATGAGTGTCAAAGAGGAGAGGCTTACAAACCCCATCCTCTCATGAAACTAAAATCATTTTTCAAACTACTTGTTAAAATAACCATACCAAATACTGATTTTTTTCAATATTTTTTAAACCATAGTTGTTAAAATATACACAATTTTAGGGGATGCAATTAATTTTGTGAACAATTATCAATCTTCATCTTGAAGAGATTACCAGTGAGAGTTCAACAAAGCAACAAAAGCCAATAAAAACAAATACAACGTAGTAAGATGACATGAAAAATAAAATGCAGGATTGTGTTTGGCCCTGTCTGAATGCACAAGGAAAGGGGAAAAGGCACAAGGAGCTTTTCCCTTGTTGCACCCCCATGCAAGGAACAGACACAATCCCAGGCTTTACACTTTCTGGGACAGACAGCTCCTTTTTAAATCAATAGCAAAAATTTCCACTAATTTCAATAGGGCCGGATTAAACCCTGAGTGCAAAGACTCCAATGGCAGTGCTAGAAAGCTGAAAAAAGGAGGGATGAAGATGTGGAGGAAAGGTAGGGTGACCAGACATCCTGATAAAATAGGGACCATCCTGATATTTAGGTGTTTCTCCCGTGTCCCGACCAATCTTTGTTGTTGTTTTTTTTTTGCCCCCCCGGCAGACCCTTCCCCCCCCCCCCCCCCCGCATGTGTCCCAATATTTTCTTCCTCTCATCTGATCACCCTAAGGAAAGGAGACCACGGACATGTCACCCCCACCACCCTGCGTACACCAGCCAAGAAAGATGACCCAACACACATGCTGTACAGCACCTTTTTAAAGAAGCTGGCAGCAGCCATGTTCTCCCAGTGGTTACTGAAGCTGCCTCACAATGCTTCTGGGAGCTCTCCAAACTGACTATTCTCATGTGGCTGGTACTAGTTTTGCCCAAGCCCTTGTGAGACAGCACATATATACTGTTCTCCTAAGCAGCCAGTTGTCTGGTAACCTGCAAATGTCAGCATTCTAAAGGGACAATATGGGTAAGGTAATATCTTTTATTAGACCAACTTCTGTTGGTGAAAGAGACAAGGTTTTGAGCTAACATAGAGCTCTTCTTCAGATATCTCTAATATCCTAGTACAGAGGTTCTCGCAACAAATTTTTTGGTGGCCTCAGAGTGTGGCCATTAACTCTTGCTGTCTATACCAAGTAAGGTATTTACAGATATTATTCTAGACAGAACAAAGAGGTAGTTTCAAAGTTACAACAAAAACAGGCAAGGTTCAGTCAGGAGAAATCATGTTTGATTTGTGTTTGGATCACATAGGAATCCTACGTATCATCATAGAACTGTCAATAAAATGGCAGTCACCACTTTATATAAATGTTATAGATTTCAAAAAAAGCCTTTGATACAGTGGATAGAAGAGTTTTATAGAAGCTGCCACACATCACCATGGAATTCCTCAGAAATTTGAAAGTATGATTCAGAGTTTATGACATGCCAATACATAACAGCGAACTGACTAAGCCATTCAAGATTACTCCAGGCTTCAGACAAGGATGTCTTACATTCAGCCATGATATTTTTACTGGTAGTAGATTGGATAATGAGAAAGGCCACAGAACAACCAAGGGGAATACAATGATTAACTTTCACACAGAAGTAAGAGGAGCTTGACTGCAGGTGACATTAATTTGCTATGCCACACCCACAGAGACTTGCAAACCAGCACAAATAATCTCCTGGCCTATGCACAATTAGAGTTGAAAATCAACACCAAGAAAACTAAAACCATGAATATCAGCAGACAACAACAACAACAACAAAAAACCTTCCAAAAACTCTGTGGGACTGTCATTGAAGAGGTATGATCTTTCACATACACCTCTAACTCGATCTAACGCTGTCCTCGGGAGCCAAAAAAATCTTACCATGTTATAGGTGAAACCGCGTTATATCGAACTTGCTTTGATCTACCGGAGTGCGCAGCCCCGCCCTGCTTTACCACGTTATATCCAAATTCGTGATATATCGGGTCGCATTATATTGGGGTAGAGGTGTATCTTGTACTTACAATGCTGCCTGCCAACTGGTGGAACAGAAAAAGACTGTAAGACCAGAATAGCAAAAGCCAGGCAAGCCTTTGCAACTCTAAAGCCCAGCGGAGAAACAGAAATCTTGCCCTCCCAACCAAACTTTGAATATTTAACACCACTGTAAAAATCAATCTTATTACATGGTGCTGAAACTTGGGGATTTAAGACTTTACTATCTGAAATCCAAGTTTTCATGAACTATCCTCAATATCAGATGGCCGGGGGGGCGGGGGGGGGGGAAACAAAACAACAACCCACCAGTGAAGAACTCTGAAAGACAAAACAGAAACGAATAGGATAGGAAATTACAGAACAAAAATGGAGATGGCTAAGACATATATGGAGGAAAGACTCGAACAACATAGCATAGAATGGAACCCCCAGAGAAAGAGGCAATAAGGAAGACCAAAGATAACATGGAAACACACAACAGAAGCAGAATTGAAAGCTATCAAAACGATAGAACAGAAGCCAAGAATGCAGCAGAAGACCGGCAAAGATGGAAGCCAGTGGTGAAGGCCCAATGTTCCAATGGAATGGAGAGGCATAAGAGAGGAAGAATAGACACTGGTATGTGGGCTGCCTGCCCCCTATCTCCAGGGCTCAGCAGGGACCTCTCGCCATCTCTACAAGAGATTGGTGGGTAGGAAAGAAAAAGAAGTGAGCATAAATTCAGGGACTTTGTTCTCCTACAGGTTTTTGTATATTGCCATTCCTGATATCTGACTTGTGTCCATTTATCCTCTTGCGTAGTGACTGTCCAGTTTGGCCAATGTACATAGCAGAGGGGCATTGCTGGCATATGATGGCATATATAACATTGGTGGATGTGCAGGTGAATGAGCCGGTGATTGGAGAGCTTAAACCTCTCCAACGCATCATCAGTGATCTACAACCCATCCTGGACAATGATCCCTCACTTTCACAGACCTTGGGAGGCAGGCCAGTCCTCGCCCACAGACAACTTGCCAACCTTAAGCATATTCTCACCAGCAACCACGCACCGCACCATAAGAACTCTAACTCAGGAACCAACCCATGCAACAAACCTTGATGCCAACTCTGCCCACATATCTACACCAGCAACACCATCACAGGACCTAACCAGATCAGCTACAACATCACCGGCTCATTCACCTGCACGTCCACCAATGTTATATATGCCATCATATGCCAGCAATGCCCCTCTGCTATGTACATTGGCCAAACTGAACAGTCACTACGCAAGAGGATAAATGGACACAAGTCAGATATCAGGAATGGCAATATACAAAAACCTGTAGGAGAACACTTCAACCTCCCTGGCCACACAATAGCAGATGTAAAGGTAGCCATTTTACAGCAAAAAAACTTCAGGACCAGACTCCAAAGAGAAACTGCTGAGCTCCAGTTCATTTGCAAATTTGACACCATCAGATCAGGATTAAACAAAGACTGTGAATGGCTATCCAACTACAGAAGCAGTTTCTCCTCCCTTGGTGTTCACACCTCAACTGCTAGCAGAGCACCTCACCCTCCCTGATTGAACTAACCCTCGTTATCTCCATACTGATTTATTCCTGCCTCTGGAGATTTCCATTACTTGCATCTAAAGAAGTGAGGTTCTTACCCACGAAAGCTTATGCTCCCCATACTTCTGTTAGTCTTAAAGGTGCCACAGGACTCTCTGTTGCTTTGGGCAGAAATTGTAACTCACAACTTCTGTTGTTGTATTTGTTTACTTGTTTATCTATTTCTGTTTGTCTGTATTGTCTTTTAAACTGTAAACTCTTTGGAGCAATAACCTAGTCTAGATTTGCACAGTGCCTTTTTCTCCTTTCAGTGAAGATGCTTAACAGTTATTAACATTAATGGCATATTTTTTCATTATTTGGGTTTTATCATAATTGATACATTTATACTCTGTCAGTAAATCATAAAGAAGCAAACAAGATGCAGAAAAAACAGTCATACTATTCTATACAACAACAGAAAACAAATGAAAATCAATACACAGTAAAGTAATTGCTATCTTTCAAAACTGACTTGCCTTAATATTCATAAGATTCCATCATCATTTCATAAAATAAGTTAAAGCAGCCTCTGGTACAATCTATATATATATTTATAGCCAAGCATGCAAAAATGCTTACAACAACAATTACAGGATCTTTACACAATACATGAAGCCAAAAAGCCTTCACTTTATCTACCAACATCTACTTTAAAAAATAAAAAAGTCTCAGTCCATTTCCCCCCCAGAGATGGAATAAAATGTTAAGCAAGAACAGATAATTAATGAGAGATGAAGATGCACAGCAAGAGAAAATACCCTCACAATTATTTGAGTCCAACATCATTTAGTTAATAGGTGTAAACAAGAGGATATTCAAGCAGCAGCCATTTCAAAACAACTGTTCAGTATTCTTGTGGTCATACTGTATTCTCAGATCCACTACAAACATCTCTAAAATGTATATTAAGTTAAACAACTGAAGGGCTAACAATAGGTTCTTCCTTTAGGGCTGTAAGATCCCACAGCAAGCATGGTGCAGAGAGAATTAGATTGTGATAATTTACTACTGTAAAAACTCTAGCACAAAACAAAAAGGGACTACCCAGAGACTATATCATACAACATCAGTGTCCTGATTTATCACTACCTTCAGGAGAGCAACAGGACTCTGAAATGTGGGTATAGTCTTTGATAAAGTGGAAGGCAACAGGTACAAAATATTACTCATTTACTTTTAAAAAGCATTACAACTTTGTGTATTTAAAACAAATATATATATATGTTACTGCTGCCACAAGGAAGCAGTAACTAGCACCCAGCCACCTCCACACTTTGAAGTACAATTATATCAATCAGTAGCTGTAGCACATTTAAATATACCAACAACAGATGAATATGTGGTCTTCACTGAGGAAAAGGTTCCAGATTATTTCAGCTTTTCTCTTGTTGCAAGGACTTGCAGTGGACTTTGGTGTTGCTAGATGGTAGCCACTGTTTTCCAACAGGACACCTGGAAGCACAAGTTTCTAATCCTTTTAGCATACTTTTTCATGCTTTTTAAATCTCTACACACTTTATGTGAAATTAGATGGCATCATTATCATTTTTTATACAGCATCAGGGTGCCACATACTTTACTGGCAGCTATAAAGAGGACATTCATTAGCTAATCCAGTTTAGGGAGAAGCATCAAGTCAGCTGTTTGCACTCTCCTCCTGTCCTGGGGCTTGTTATGTCATAGAGCTAGTATACTTTAGAGCAGCCTTATGGCTACTCTAAAGTAGGCTGGCTATGGCCTTAAAGTGCTGGTATGCTAGGTAGGGATTGCCAAAATGCAGCCTTCCTCCCTGGCAGTAAGAAATCCCAGTCAATTACTTTTTCTGATTCCAATACATGAAAAGGAATGGAGATGAAGCAAGGTTGAGGATATGTGCTAAAGTCTCTATCCCAAAGAGTGAACAAACTAAATGGTTCTTAAGACCTTATCTTGCATTATGACATACTTTTAAAAAAAAAAAAAAACAGCATGAATCACCATATGTGCACTTCCTCTGCTTGTTATCCCAGAGACCCAAAAGTAGTATGATTAGGCCAAGAAGTTATTTATAACAAAATATTGAAGATGTTTTGCATGTTCTTATATGCTATGCTCTCTCCTAAACAGCTCTGAACTCCGTTTTGGCAAAGTAACATTAATTAAAAACTGACTTTGGATGGAATGAATCACAGAAAGAACTGATCCATTCTCAGTACAATGTTTTCATGTGACAAATACTATCTTGATCGTACACCTTTCACGTTATGACAAAAAATTCAAAATGCACACAAGAGCACATATGAGCATGACAACTGCTTTTACAGAACATTTCAATACATCCATATTATTTTTTCCATTATACATATGTGGGATTAGCTGTTTGATGTTGCCACTTCAAACAAGCATTGTTCATCCCTCTTCAGAATGTTAACAAGAATTAATATGAAGATCTATGTTGTGTCCAGTAAAGAAATTATTTATATAATGCCAAAGATAATAGGAAATGAATAGGCAGACCATTCTGTGTTGGCTTTCCAGGACAAGACACAGGATAGACACAAAAATCCATATATAGACAAATAATATGATTTTGCATTGCAAATGGTATCTTAGACTCACCAAATCTTCAGAGCATAAGGATACTTTTTAACCAAGATGGATTTTTGTCTTCCTGCCAAAGGCAGGCAATGTACCAGACTAGAGGGATCATTGGTCTGATCCAGTATAGAAAATCATATGTACAGATTTACAGTTAAAACTAGGGCTGTCAAGCGATTAAAAAAATTAACTGCACAGTTAAACAATAATAGAATACCATTTATTTAAATATTTTTGGATGTTTTCTACATTTTTAAATATATTGATTTCAATTACAACACAAAATTCAAAGTGTACAGTGCTCAATTTATATTTTTTATTACAAGTATTTGCACCGTAAAAAAACATAGTATTTTTCAATTTACCTAATACAAGTACTGTAGTGCAATCTCTTTATCACGAAAGTTGAACTTACAAATGTAGAATTATGTAGAAAAAACCTGCATTCAAAAACAAAACAATGTAAAATTTTAAAGCCTACAAGTCCACTCAATCCTACTACTTGTTCAGCTAATTGCTCAGACAAACAAGTTTGTTTACATTTTCAGGAGCTAATGCTGCCCTCTTCTTATTTACAACGTCATCAGAAAGTGAGAACAGGGGTTCTTGTGGCACCGTTGTAGCTGGCGTCGCAAGATACTTACGTGCCAGATGCTCTAAAGATTAATATGTCCCTTCAAGCTTCAACCATCATTCCAGGGGACATGCTGATGACGGGGTCTGCTCAATAACAATCCAAATCACTGTGTACCGACGCATGTTCATTTTCATTTCTGACTCAGATGCCGCTGGCAGAAGGCTGATTTTCTTTTTTGGTGGTTCAGGTTCTATAATTTCTGCATTGGAGTGTTGCTCTTTTAAGACTTCTGAAAGCATGCTCCACACCTCATCCCTCTCAAATTTTGAAAAGGCATTTCAGATTCTCAAACCTTGGGTTGAGTGCTGTAGCTATCTTTAGAAATCTCACATTGGTACCTTCTTTACGTTTTGTTAAACCTACAGTGAAAATGTTCTTAAAATGAACAACATGTGCTGGGTCATCATCTGAGACTGCTATAACATGAAATATATAGCAGAATGCAGGTAAAACAGACCAGGGGACATGCAATTCTCCCCCAGGGAGTTCAGTCACAAATTTAATTAACACATTATTTTTTTAAAATAAGCTTCATCAGCATGGAAGCAAGTCCTCTGGGATGGTGACCGAAGCATGAAGGGGCATACGGATGTTTAGCATATCTGGTACGTAAATACCTTGCAATGCCGGCTACAAAAGTGCCATGCAAATGCCTGTTCTCACTTTCTGGTGACATTGTAAATAAGAAGAGGGCAGCATTAGCTCCTGAAAATGTAAACAAACTTGTTTGTCTGAGCGATTGGCTGAACAGGAAGTAGGACTAAATGGACTTGTAGGCTCGAAAGTTTTACATTGTTTTATTTTTTGAGTGCAGTTATTTAACAAAAAAAAATCTACATTTGTAAGTTACACTTTCACAGTAAAGAGATTGCACTACAGTATTTGTACGAAGTGAATTGAAAAATACAATTTCTTTTATCATTTTTACATTGCAAATATTTGTAATCAAAAAGAATGTACTCTGATTTCAATTACGGCACAGAATACTATATATTAAAATGTAGAAAAACATCCAAAATATTTAATAATTTTAAATTGGTATTCTATTATTTAACAGTGTAATTAAAACAACAATCATGATTTTTTTAATCATACTAATTTTTAGTTAATCATGTGAGTTAATGGCGATTAATCAAGAGCCCTAGTTAAAACACTGACCACATTGCGCTTCATTAACCAAAAACATGGAGTTGCAAGCACCCCACAACAAGACCTACCAAGTAAAGGGTATTGTCCTAACAAGTTTCAGTTATACCAGTGTACTCTGTCTCATTTGTCTGTAATTTTCTCCACCTTTTAGATTGGAGCGGGCAGGGTGGCATAAGGATAGTAGCACATTTAGTCAACCACAGTGGAACACATGGGCTGGGGTTACTGGACAATGGGGTGGGAAGAAGAGAAGGGACATTAAGATGCACTCTTTTTTTGTAAATATAGCTAACAAGACATGCATTTTGCCGGGTTTTCTTGTATTTTAACTATCTAATTAAACTAGGCTCTTCAAGGAAGTGAAGACTTTTTATTCTGCATTTGTACAGTGCCTAGCACAATGGGGGTCCTAGCTCTAACAGGGTGTGTAGGAATTACATTATGAATAACAACAACCACCAACAGATTGTGCCGTCCTTTTGGTCACAGAGGTATGAAATTTTAATATTAAGCATTTGAGCCATCAAAAAAGCAGAATGAATCCCAAAGGTTTTAGTTTTTAGCTCTAAAACCACCCAGCATTTTTGCAAATATTTTCTTAGCTGCAATAGGTCTAAAGTGTATGGATGGCATTTTCTTGGTGTCCCCTTTTATATTACATTAAAGGTCTCAATAAGCATAAACCGTAATTGTCTTCCAACTTCATCCTTTTAATAATCAAAGTCATGATCAAATGTGTACACCAAAAATCAAATAATATTATTCTTCCTAGATTTGTGCAACATAATATTATTAGGAGGAAATCAGACAGTAGGTGCAGGGGATGGTTGAAATCTGATGGAGCTAGATCACGAGAAGTAGCCCTTTTCAGCGTGCTTCTTCTGTGTCTAGACACAAATACCTTTCACTTTAAATAGACTATTAACAATATTACAAGACTGTGTTCATTTACTGTTTCAACAGATAATTATTTTTTGGTAAAGAAAAGACAGACTCTCCCTATTGGTATATCTTGGCACACCTACATCAAGTGTAAAACCCTTGGTGAAAGGAAATGAAAGGATATTTTATAATGCCTTGTCTGGGTAGCATCTATTAACAGCTGTACATTTTCCTCCTCTTCCTTGTTTTTGTTATTTAGAAACTTGGACACTATACTTAAAATTTTATCTTGTTTCTAAGCAGGCTCTTCTATTTTCAGTCATACTGGGCTAACAGTCAAACATTCAAGAGATTGCGTTTCTGTTAGTTGTATTTAGCTAATTTCTCATACATGTAACTATAGTAAATCTTAAGATAAAATGCTATTTGGTTGCCTTTCAAAATTTCTTTCCCACTCTAACACTCTTTCAAGCTCAATTTGTTCTAAGGATGAAGTCTGTTGCCTGGCTAAGACGCTTAATACTCCTCTTACTTTACAAGTCCCACTGTAATCTGGTGACATTCCGGTTCATCTGTGCTTCTCTGCATGCAATGCAGTCTTTGTATACACACAAGCATGACACAAGAGACCACAAGCAATTATAATTCAGCATGTTAAATGTGACAAAGCCCAGAAAAGCAAGAAAATATATAGCTAAGACATGTCCTTAACTCAGGTTCATTGTACATATGTAACATAGGCAACACGTCTGGTATAGAAGATATCTTACTGTTTGGAGACCAAGGTACCTCCCAAGCACAAAAGGGGAAACTGAAGAGAGTTTCCACTGCATAGCCAAATTCCTTTCATATTCCTTTTCTTCAATTGTTTATAAACATGTATATGTTAATTTTTGAAGACTAAAGGGAAAAAAAAACTCAGAGAAGGGCAAGATAGTTGACACAATGGACCATAATGGCTTGTTCATAGTATATACAGTCTATTGGGTCATTTTTAATTTATATAAGGGCTTCTCATTATAACAGCTATATAAGGTATATAGATAATCTTAAATGTGTGTTACTTATTCCATTGCAATGGCATCTGAAATTACAATCTATCATATAAAACACATTTCAACCTGTTCCAACAAACTTTTGGGGTTAATATTCCCAAAGCGCTTTGGAAATTGATGCATAGATCTTTTCCCTAAAACTTTTTTACAATATTTACCAGTCTCACCTACTGTATGAGATTATGGGTTTATATGAGCTGCAATTAAAAAAAATATATATATGAAAAATCTGAAGTGTGTAGATATTTTTAACTGTTAAAATGTTTTAAACTCTCAAAATAACAAAAAGAAGAACAGGAATACTTGTGGCACCTTAGAGACTAACAAATTTATTAGAGCATAAGCTTTCGTGGACTACAGCCCACTTCTTCGGATGCATATATATATATATGCTGTAGTGGCTGTAGTCCACGAAAGCTTATGCTCTAATAAATTTGTTAGTCTCTAAGGTGCCACAAGTA
>NC_048298.1:32080977-32114122 GCF_013100865.1 Trachemys scripta elegans | reverse complement strand
GGCTGTAGTCCACGAAAGCTTATGCTCTAATAAATTTGTTAGTCTCTAAGGTGCCACAAGTACTCCTGTTCTTCTTTTTGCGGATACAGACTAACATGGCTGCTACTCTGAAACCTGTCAAAATAACAAGGCATTGTCTTCATTTTTGAGAAGTTTGCAAAAAAATTAAGTTATAAGAACACAAAATAAAATAAATAAAGCATTTTTGCATAGCCCTATAACTTCAAATGTTAAACACTGTTTGTAAAAAGGGATAAAATTAGGACATATATGTCAAACTTCTGCCCAAACCAAATTATTATGGCAGTTATAAACACAGACAATTGAAACATAAGTTAAATGCTAACAGTCCCTTAAACACAACAGCATTGATTATTAAAATTCAGTTTGTATTTGACAGAAAAATGTCTACACCAATTTAACCAATAATAGTTAGCTCTTCATAAGAAAAAACAAAGTAGTAATAATCACAGAAGAAATGCTGAAGAGAAGATTTTCTACATGTACAAATGGGGTATGTTTACAGTATATAATGAAACAATTATGTCCCATTGACACTACAATTCTGTATTATACCCACAAAAACAGGAATTAGCCACTAAAATGTCTTCCTTAACTTTGTTCTGTTTAGGTGCTGCAGCATATATGCAAAATCACTTCATTCTATACAGATTGAATTCTTATAGTATCTAAGCACAACAGGTTAAGAATGGTGTTTCAGACTCTGAATTCCGTTGCTTTTTGTGGTTTAAGTAAGTGACACTGTATGAGTGTTGCTTCTGCGCAGTTTAAGCGCCCAAAACAGTGTCATGCCATTCTAATCTGTCAAACCATTCACAATCCTTAATATAGGAAACATTTTCCAAAAGGAAACAATATTTTATAAATCTAGGTCTTAATTAGATCTGATATTCTTAGGTTAAACAAAAACATCAAAATAAAGAAATTACTATGCAAACACATACTGCTTTGTGCATATCACTGTAGTTACCCACTAATTAGGCTACTTTTTATAAATTATACAAAGGCACAATCTGAAAATGTATTCTCTACCTTTTCTCATAATTAGCATCATAATTGTGAATAGTTAAAATTAATTACTAAATGAAAGGGTTATTTCTTCTGGGGGGGTGGGAGGGAAGAGATTCTTCCCAATTCATTCATACAATATTCCTCAACTTGTGACATTATGCAGCTTTGCTTTTCATTGAAAAAAATCTTAAGTGATTATAAAGAGAAGATTAACCATTTAAAAATTAGACACAGTCAATATCATTCCCTACTTTTAGTCCTCTATACTGATTGTACAATGTTTTAAATTTTAACTCCTCTTCAAACTGACTAGAATACGTTAAACAGATTTGTACGAAGATCAGACAGGCATGGGACTGCGATTATACATCACAATACCCTTTTCTTGGTTCACAGCTCTATTCATCTTTTTGAAACACTGAAAGACAGATTGGACATAGGGGAACGGATTAGCCACAGGATGACCTGTATTTCCACACAAAAGCCTAAGTGTGGAAAAATGGCACCCTGTGTCACCCATTCTTCACTTCCTGAAAAAAACATATTCATGAAAATGGCCATTTAAAGAGCTCTTTCCCACTCATCTCAGAACAAAATGTTCATTGTTTTTTTTTACATCATGTTGAGTGTACAACAATGTAAACTACTATTAAGTTACCTTAATTATATAACCTATATAAAATTATTTAAACTGAAATGGGATATTTTAAGTGGCATGTGTTCAGCAAAGCACAACAACAGAAAATTTACAGTTTGCAAACTCTACACTAGGAGGGTGCTATATTTCAACCATCTATCAATGTGACTGAATGTTTATTTGCTTTTAAAAATAATCTTAGCTGGATACTATCCGTTTATTTTAAGTAAAGTTCTGAATTCTATATGCTATGTTTTCAAATTTAAATTATAAACATATTTCGTACTAATATGTAATATATGGTTACCATGAATCAGTAAGATCACTAATTCACAGTGAGTAGCAGGAAGATAAATACAGAAAAAAGATGTGATGACTGTAAAAACTGGACAAGTTTAATCTTGAGAAGAAAAGATTGAGGGACGACCTGATAACAGTTTTCAAATATGTTACAGGCTGTTATAAAAGGGAATAGTGATCAATTGTTCTCTATGTCAATGGACAGTAAGACAATAAGAAACAGACTTCATCTGCAGCAAAGGAGATTTAGGTTAGATATTAGGAAAAACTTTCTAACTATAAATGTACTTAAGTTCTGGAATAGGCTTCCAAGGGATGTTGTGGAATTCCCATTACTGAAGGTTTTAAGAACAGTTTGGACAAACACGCATCAAGGACAATCTAGGTTTATTTGGTCCTGCCTCAGCACTGGAGGCTAGACCAGAGGACCTCTTGAGGTCCTTTCCAGCCCTCTATTTGTATGATCCTATGCAGCATTTTCAAGGGACTGATACATGTAAATTTTATGATACGTTCTATCACCAATGGTCTCTAGAAATGGCAATAAAAACTAAATATAACTTGTACACAACATACATGTACCATATAAGAAAAGAAAAAGTAGACCTTTACTTAATTTTATATAACTTTTTTGTAATTCAGGTATCTTCTTACACACAATATAGAGAATTGGAGTATGTGTCATTTGTACTGTCAGACTGTTTCAGAGATATGCTATCAAGTAGTTTGATCAGGCTAGACAAACTGGCAACCCACTTGGTTGCTCTTCTGAGGAGAGATTAATTTGACAGCCCATAAGAAATGATCAAATGAAGGTACCTTAGCATTTAACTGAGGATTTTGGCTATATACCTGGGCCACAAACAATGGACCCAAGCTGTCCACAGGACTCTGATGTGCAATAAACTTAAATTCACCAGTTGCCAATAAATCAGTGTTTCAATATTATTATTTGGATTCAGACATTCTATTCTGTAACATCTCAGACTTCTTTTTTTAATTAAAAACAATTGCACTATCAGAAGCAAGTCTCGGATGTTCTGAAGACAGGCAGAAGTAATCTGTCAAATGTATTCCATTGATGTATGTTCAGTAAACAAACATACTGGTATGGTAGGGAGAAGATGAATGTTCTGAAGGGGAAGTTGTTTGTTTTCCTCACTTTTTCCATGCTAACAAATGTTTTTTTTCCCTTCCACCCGTTTAAAAAAAAAGTTAATTTTCCAATAAAAAAGAAAAGGGAATTTTTATTCCTTTAGGCAAAATGAGCACAACATGTAGGTGTTTTTTTAAAGAAACCCAAAACACTACCTAATGTTTCTCCTTCCCCTAAATAAATAAATTCAGCTCAATACATCTACACATAAAAACAGATCAGTCGATTAGTGATGGGGGGTGGGGAGGGAGCTGTGCAAGACATGGAGAAACTATATGGAGTTTTACCCAATCCTATTAAACTGTACAATGTTATCACTCAAACTGCAGTGCAGAACACATACAGTGTTGAATGTGAATGTTATTTAAAAAAAAGTCAAAATGCTAATATTAAGATTAACCAAAATAAATGCATTCAGGCTGAGAGCTAATATGATACACAATCCAGACTTACACTCTTTAGACAGCTCTCTGTGTGTGTCTATTAAAAAAATGGGATGAAAATACTTTCGTCCACAGAAATACACAGACAGGCACAGTTAATAAATTACCCTACAGGCTCAGAAGCACATCAGTTTCATCTAGTCATTTCACAACAGAAGGACCATAACTATTGGTGGAGAAAATAATGCAAAATGTGCTAAAATACTTGGTTGGGTGGTCACTGATCCCTTCATTAAAAAAAGAAAAAGAAAATGCAATTGGTAGTTAATCTTTTTGGCCAACAATGCTAAAGAATACTTTCTTTTAAACTGTTATAAAGCCCTCCTTCCTATCGGATTATTTACAGTAATGAAGGTGTCAAAATATAGTAGTGAAAGACAGCATAAAATTGCAAAACATGAAGGCAAATACTAACAAAATTAGCTTGAAATGAATGGCAATATATTCTTTTTTCCACAATGTCTTTAAAAGAGTTCCCTAATTAGGCAGAAAATATATGAACCTGCTATTGTGCTAATTTGTTTGAATATTAAATTAATGAATATCTGGGAGGCATTATACACATAACACAATTAAAGCATCTGTAGACCTCTTAAAAGAGAAATCTTTGGCTAACTTCTTAGTGTAGGTAGCTATATAAATAGCTCTTCTCCTACAACTAACCAAATCAACCCTGATGCTTTCTTAGTTTACAAATGCTTTACCAAATGTACAGTACTTCCTGGACTGACTCATGTAAATTACACACCAGTAAAAATCTTCCAGCGGCTGCAACATTGTCACTCTGACCAATCTTGAGTGAAACTTTGTCCCAGTCACACAGGACTTGCTTCACATTTGGTACAGCAAACACCCTAACCTACGATGGTTGTCACTGTTCAGTTAAGTACTGAGATATTTAGTAACGTGCACTAAAAAAAACACAGCTTGGATCCCAAAACACAATCAAGTAAATTGCAAGCGTTTTGACAACGTTGCGTGGTTTACAAAGCAGCATCAGATCTCATTCCCCTTGCCTCCCCCACACACAAAAATTGTATGCACCCCTAACTCATTAAGCTCCTATCTTCACATTGCGTTTGTATCACGAATAACCAACTGAATCATTATTTCAGCAGAAAAAATGGGTTAGTTTCCTTGAGGAGAAGGGGGGGGGGGTAAGAAGGGGGGAAACTGAACCGAAGGTTTCCTTCGCCGAGAAACTTCCTGTATCCACTTAACCAGAATGCATCTTACATTTTTTGTTTCCTTAAGAAAACAAAACATTTTCCCCGCTGATTTGTGATGGTGATTTTCTGAACACAGCAATGGAAAAAACAAGAACCCTGGAACCATGCAAAAGGCCTCTCTGCCAGTTTTAGGGCAGCGAGGAGGAAAAGGAAGGAACCGAATGCCCAGAATTTGCTCTGCCCTGCCCTTTCCACAGAACTTTAGTGCCATCTATTGAAAATATATTGAATTTAAAAAGAAAAAAATAAGCCGCTTATTGATTTGATATAAAAATAAGACATTTACTTGTGGTGTTTTTTTTGGTTTATTAATACTCAAACGATGACTAGTGATCCTCGGTCTTCCTAATAGCAGAAAATCTTGTCCATGCGCTAAAATATCTCATTAAAGCCATGAGACATTAAAGCTCAGAGAATGCACACATTATGTGTGTGTTTGTGTATATATAAAAACATAAAAATCAGGAATGCAAACCTACATCTAGCTACCTTCTAAATAAAAACAAGCGGTTTTAAAGTGAGGGGGGGATACAGTAGAGCCAATGCTGTAGCTAGAACATACTGGAAACAATAAAAAAAAATTAAGGCACCTAGTAAGAGACCTTCGCGCTGAAAGAACAGGGTACGTAGACATGCAGATATAATTACCTTCTTTAAGGAACTGTGAGTGGATGACAAATATAAGAAAACAGCAGATAGCTGCTCCTGCTAATGCCCATAAAGCTTTCAAGAGCTGCATCTCGGTTTGAAACTCAGTAAATACCCAGAAAGTCACACAATGAATTTCCACAGCGATGCATCAACGTTTCCTCTTTTGCGCCAGGCTCGGCTGCTCCCCAAGCAGTAACCACACTTCCGAGAGAGAGCGAGCGCTCAGGATTTGGGGAGGGGGGGAGGGGATTTACAACAAAGTCTCAAGCAGCAGCAGCACCATGATCTTCTTATGGACAGCAGCACAGAGGAAGCTGGGTCTGGGATCCATGAATCAGCTTTCTGTTTCCTCGTGAGTTGAGCAGCATTGAGGGTTGGGGAGGGAGTGAGGGAAGCAAATCTGGGCAGAATTGCGCAATAGCTCCCACACTGCTCCGGTGGGGGGTGTTTTTGCTGCTGCTGCTGCTGGTAGTGGTTCAGTGACTGCTCCGGCTCAGCAGTGCTGGGAATGCGGGAGCCAGGCTTATCTTTCTGGGGCTCCGGGGAAGCCAGTGCACCATCGCCCGGCTTGCTGGGTTACCTGTCCGGTGTCTGCCACCACAATCTGTGGAGAAGGGGGAGCGTGGGAATGGGAGGGGAAATCTCTCTTTACTGCAACTTCTCTAAGCCGATGATCACAATCTGAGCCACCCACCAGGTTTGGAGAGCTTCTCTCATTCAGAGCAACTCAATGTATCCTGTTATCCCGGGGACGTGTAGGTACCAGCGGGCCACGGTGCAGCTCCTGGCGTGCGCTGCCTTGCAAAGCCGCTTGCCTTCACTTGGGCTCTCACCTCCCGCTGCCTGATTCCGTCTTCGTCCGGATCCAGCCAGCAGCCGGGATGGGGAGCCCTCCCCCGGAAAGGCTGCGCTGTGCCGGGGCCGGAGACCTAGTTCACTTGCCCGCCTCCAGATTGAGGAGGGGTTGCATAAGTCTCTGTGCGCTTTTCCTGCTGCACCCGCAAAGCGCTTTCCAAACAGGTAGCTGCCGCAAAAGAAATCTCAGCCTACAGGTTGATGCCTCCGTAGCAATCTCCCTCGCGCGTTCACACGCACACACACACTCCAACAATACAATTCCCAAGCTTGGGGTGCTGCTGCTGCCGCCGCCGAGGGGGAACGAGCGGGTGCTGAATGATCGCAGCGGGTCGTTGACGAGGAGCAGCTCCCGGGCCGTCGGGTTTGGGAGGCTTTCTGGAGGAAAAGCGGGAGGAGGGTTGGGGAGCTGCTGGCTGGCTGGCGGCAGAGAGGAGCTGATTTGTGAGGTTCTGCCCGATCGGCGCTCAGAGAGGTTGGAGCTGTAGGCTGGGTGTCTGGATTGGCTGCACGCTGCACATCTTCCACTCAGTCTCGGGTGGAGTTGGGCTGTAAGCGCAGCCTGGGGGCTCGCTCGCTGGAGCGCTTCCTTTCGGGGTCGCGTTAGACCTCTAGGCTGGGCGTCTTGGTGGAGGCAAGCTCCCAGGGAGTATCGGGGCTTGTCGGCTCAGTCTGGCTGGGCTCACGCAGCGGCTCTCGGTGTCTCTCCGGGTGCGCGGGGAGCGGAGGGCTGGGTGCCCGGAAGGTGCAACCTCCCAGGGTGTAGCTGTGTGGCTGGACGGCCGCACGCTGAAGATCCCCCTTTCTGGGTGTATTTGGACTGCTGCACAGTCCACCAGTATTTGGGTGCCTGTAGAGATGCAAGCTGCCTGCCTGCGCTGGGGCTGTGAACCGGGAGCCTGCCTGCATGCAAGCTCCCTGGAGGTACTTCGGCCGGGGGAGATCGGCGGCGGTAGCGCCTCAACGCGCCCAATCCCAGCCCCGCTCCGTCGCATTTAAACCCTGCCGGCTTCCCCTCGCAACTTTCCCCGATTTCGCTCCCCGGGTGGTAGTGAGCATGCCCGAGAGCTGAGCCTGCGCAGCGCTCAGCCGGCGCTAGCCGTCCGGATCTGCTCCCCGCCGGGCAGAAGAGGGGCAAGGTCAAGCAGGGAGGGGCAGGGAGGTGTCGAGAGGAGGGGGCGGGCAAGGAGCAACCCTGTGGGCAAAGGAACCAAAGCGTGTGTGTGGGGGGGGAGCGGTGTGAAAATGTGGTAGAGGAAAAGGCCAAAGGAGCAAACACCAGGGTGCCAGGAGGGAAAGTGGGCGCAGAAGCGGGGCGACTAAGCGAGAATGGGAGAAGGGAGCAGAAACGAGGGAGGGGATCAGAGGAGTAAACATGGAGGAGAAGGGTTGGAGCTGTGATGATCACACTTGTCCTTCCCTTTTCCTCCTCCCCACGCCGCTTCCTTGCCCGTGGAGATAACCCTCCAACCCACTACTGAGAAGCAGGGGACAAGCCAGTCCTCAACTCTTTTTTCTGGGGGCGAGGGTAAGGAGGGGACCGATTATTTAAGGTGCTGATTCTAGACCCACACTGTTGGTGCTGGGGAGCTAGGGGAAAGAGGCCGCATTGCCCTTTCACTAGTCACCCTTTGCCCCTTAGAGAACCTGTGATTCAATCTCATTATTTGAAACCTGTAATGTACTGTGAGCGCGCCGGTTAAAGGCAGCACTAATAGGAAGCCGATTGTATAAAACAACCCAAACCCGGCAAGCATATGAACAATGTGAGACCTCATCTCTGGTATAACTCCATGGATTAAACTGACCCTTTAATTACCACTAGAATGTCATGCCAGTTCAATAAGCAACAGTTATTATATTAGTTAGACTATTTGTCTCTACTTTTGTACAGTTTTATTGTAATATGTCAGTGATTAATATTTTCTCAGGGATTTAGGGTGGATTGAGAATAAAGCTCATCCAATGATTTTTAAGGTAGAATTAAACTAAGAAAATAATCCTAACAATTAGTCAGTGGTGTTTTGATATCTTTTTGTTAAATGCTTAAAATGTAGCATGTAATAGGTGCTTCCATATATTTACAAGCCAGTGGAAAAAAAGATTTACTCCATTTTAAATTAGAGATAAAATGTTGGTGGGCAGCTGTCTCTTGTTGTTGATCCTGCTTGGGATACAGTCTGTTCTCTAAGCTTTTTGGTTCTTCAGTGACAAAGAGTGGAGAAACAATAAAAATATCTATCTTTTCATTTTTTTACTTCATAAAACTGCTATATCCCTATAAACCCATTTGCTGCCCTCATTTAAGATATTTGAAGATTGTAGTTTCACAGAAGCAACATTATAGTTAAATTTGAGATGTTCCATTTGTAAAACCTTTCATTCAGAACTGTACCTACAGATCTGAAATATACCACATCTGCTTTCAGTCCACAGTTTGTGGGGTTTTTTTAATGTATGAAGAAAATCCATGAATTTGAGTTGTAACAGTATGAATAAAATTGAAATAACTTGTGATTTTTAGTCATTGGATAAAAATAGCTCAGAAATGGTTTTTAAAATGCATCAAACTTGGAATGTATGAGATCCAGAATGAGCAATATGGTCCACATATTTGAAAATAATGGATTTGGAGATAAAAGTTTTGAAAAATCTTGTGCAATACATTTCTTTACTTATTGGCAAGTTTATGCAAGGACATACTCCAAGATGGTCAAAATCTCCTCTTAGTTGCACCTGTGTCAACCCACTGAACTCAATGAGCCTAATTCATCTTGCATTTACACTGGTTTAAACCAGTGTGACTATTTAGGGGCTACTCCTCATTTAGGGTCTAATCCAGAGCCTATTGAAGGTTGTAAAGAGACTCCCATGTACTTCAGTGAACTCTGGAGTATATCCTTACACTATTAAGAGATCAGAATTCAAACTCAGTGTACAACACTGTGAGAGCAAAATTTGAGAGCTCACATTGTAGAAAGCTATTCAGTCTCATAGCAACAAGAGTTTCCGTAGGAAATCCCATTTGGGAGGAAAGTGGTATCTGGCATGCTGTACTAAATATGGTTCAGCAAGTTTATATATTTTCTAAATATCTTGGACCTTTCAAGCAGAGTGAGTCCTACTCAAAAATAGCCCTGACCTTTCAACATGTCAGCTGCATAGAGGTATATAAAATTTTAAAGATAATGGTATAGCTAAATCCAATAACAATATTGCAAATGCCCAGTGTAGCCGTATATGAATAAATCCCCTTTTAGAAATTTCCCTATGGCGGCCTATCAAGGGCAGGGAGAAGGTGGAGGGCAAGATTTGGTGTGTCACCCCAATGGAACAGGCCATAAGACCGACTTCCAAGCCCCACAGATTCTGAGGGATATGCAGAGCTATCTGTGCAGATGTCCAAAGCCTCTGTTGTAGTTCTACCCCAGGTATCCCCCAGTAGCACAGATACAATGGAGCAATGTGTTCTGGGGATATGCCCAAGCTGTGGCTGCTACCAGGGACACTAACCTCAGCCTGTATTTTCTTTTCCAATTAGACTACAGAATTGATGGGGAGATGATGATGATGAATCCCAATCCCCTCCCCTACAAAGATGAGTGAAGGAGATAGTGTTGCAGAAACATCTCAACTGCACTTTTGTAGAAGTGAGAGATCCCCAAGCAGAAGGTACTCTCTAACCACAGAGCTGGTGGAGGTGGAAATGTTTCCCCCGGTTATTGTCAGGTAGCAATCCCAATGAGTATTTGAGGTGTGTGCTTATCCTGCTGCATGGAAGATAATAGGAGAACCATATAAAATTTCCAATTTTTCTTTTCCCTTTTTTTAAGAAACACAAAGGCCTTGTAAAAATTGTGTCCAGATGAGCTCATTGTTTTTCTCTTACATCCCATACAATTTGGTAGTGATCATCTCACTATAGTATTATAAAACCACTGTAAGAAACTCAGTAGCAAATATATATTTTTCTGTTTAATTCTGTAGTTCATAGACTATGAGTAAGGCTATGTTTTAGAGATGGGTATTTTTAGTAAAAGTCATGGGCAGTAAACAAAAATTCACGGCCTATGACCTGTCCATGACCTGTACTATACCCTGACTAAATCTTGGGTGCTTGTGGGTGTGCTGCAAGTGCTGGGGGAGGAGGGGTTGGCGGGGCTGGCAGCCTCCCTACCCAGCTTCTCGGAAGTGGTGACATGTCCCTCCCTAAGCTCCTAGCTCTATGTACTGCCAGCTCTGCAGCTCCCATTGGCCGGGAACAGTGGACAATGGGAGCTGTGGGAGAGGTGCCCTGGGCAGAGGCAACATGGATCTAGGAGCTGAGGGAGGGCGAGACATGTTGCCACTTCCGGGGAGCCCACCTAAGATAAGTGCTGCCCAGAGGTCTCATCCCCTCCCATGCCCCAGCCCCCCACCCTAAGCCCCCCACCATCTCCTGCTGCTGGGGGAGTGGGGGCCAGAGATTGTCCCAGCAGTGGCCAGTGCAACTGGCCCAGGGGATGCCTGAGCTGCTCAGACAGGCCCAGAGACAGCCATACCACCACTGCAGAAGTCACGGAGGTCATGGATTCCATGACAGACGCGCAGCCTTAACTATGAGGCTAGAAGGGACCACTGTGATTTTCTAGTCTGACCGCCTCCAAAAACACAGGCCCTAGGATTTTCCTGAACTAATTTCTATTTGAACTACAGTATGTCTTTTAGAAAAATACCCAGTCTTAATTTTGAAATTGCTAGTGATGGAGAATCTACCACAACCCTTGGTAAATTGTTCCAGAGATTAATTACTGTTTAAAATGTGTACTTTAGTTCCAGACTCTATTTGTCTTCAGCTTCCAGCCATTGGATCTTGTTATAGTTTTGAAGAGCAAATATTTTTCCCCCCTGGAGGTACTTATAGACTGTGATCAAGTCAGTCCTTAACCTTCTCTTTCTTAATTAGATATACTTAAGGAGCTCAAACACCAAGGCATGTTTTCTAATCCTTTAATCATTATCATGGCTCTTCTCTGAACCTTTCCCATTTACCAGCTATACCAGGGTGTAATGCCTAGTTAGTACATGTATGAAAGGAGCCCCATGTAGATTCTTTACAGATGTGTAGGTGGTACACCCTTAAGAGAAGTGAAAGAGATAACTTGAGCTTTGGTAGAATGGGCCCTTACTCCATGAAGAGGGGAAGTTCCTCTTTGTTCACATCAAAACAGGATGCAGCTCAAAATCCCATACAACAGTTTTTGTGAGGAGATTGCCTCCCCTTTCTTCTGCTCAGTGATGAAAATGCTTGGGGGTTTTCCTAAGGGAGGCCTTTGTCCTCTGCAGGTAAAACACCAGTGTTCTACTGGCATCCAAAGAATGAAGCTTCTTGTCTTCTCTAGTAGTGTGAAGTTTAAGATGGAAAATGGGAAGATGTGTGGGTTAATTCAAAGTGAAATCAGAAATATACTAAGGTGAATGTGGGCTGCAAACTCAAAGGCATCTTATATTTATGGAACATAATGTATGGAGGGGATGCCATGCTGTCTAGTGGAGGTAATTGCTATCAGGAAATCTACCGTTATGGAAAGATGTAGAAGAGAGCATGAAGCTAACAGCTCAAATGGTGGATTCATAAGCTCTGACAGTACCAGATTAAGGTCCCAATTCAGTGAAGCAGTTGATACTGGAAGAAAGGTTCTGAGAAGGTCTTTCAAAAACCTCATAGGCATAGGATGGGTGAATGAGCAATTTTCTATTGGAGGATGAAAGGCATTAATCGCTGCCAAATATACACACAGTGTGCTGATAGATAAACCAGATGTCTTTAATGCTAACAGACGCTCCAGGATAATAGGGAAGTCTGCCTCCCCTGGATGGTGCTAGCATGATGGTGCTAGCATCAGATAGAGAACCACTTCCATTTGGCTGTATAATATTTACTTACAAAGAATTTCCTGCTGTTATTGTGGATGGACTGGATCTCCTGAGCATGACTTCTGTACATTAGTCATCCATCCAAATACCAAGCTGTGAGATGGAAAAGCACTGGGTTGATGGATGGTCACTCTCTTATCCTGGGTCAGAAGATTTGGCAGCAGTCATAAATGTGTGGCTTAGGGGGCAGGGAGGGGTCAACTGGAGGATGGAGGTGAACTAAAACGAACTTGGCCACCAAGGCACCACTAGAATTAGTGTCATTTTATCTTGCTTCATCTTGGGTGGGAATGCAAACATTAGTGGTTCCAACCACTGCACCAAGAATGTGTCCTCTTGACCTGCATATGAGCAGAAAGCTAGATACTTGTTTATTTGTGATGCCAAGAAGTTCCACTGTCAGAAGATGCTCAGTATCACTGAGTTGTGGAGTTCCCAGTCGTGGTCTCTGTGGAAGTGTCTGCTGAGATTGTCCGATGAGCTGTTTGTTATCCCTGGAAGGTTAAAGCAGGTTAAAGCCTAATCAGATGCACCAATTCTAGAGTATGACCACTTCTATGCTAAGAGGGGTGGACCTCATACCCCTCTACTTGTTTATGTTGTCATGTTGTCCAACATGACCAGAACATGTAGATTGTGTATGAAAGGAAAAATCTTATTGCAAACTTTGTATTCTCTTCAAATTTGAAGGAGGTTGATACGTAGTCTGGATTCTTGATGGGTCCAAGAGCCCTGAGCCACGTTGTTGTCCAGGTGTCCCTGTTCCATCCCCCAGGGTAGGTATCTGTAATTACTGTAGTTGAGGCAAAACAAAGGGAACTCTTATAACACATGGGTTTTCCCACCAGGTGAGAGCTGTCAGGATGGTCTAGGGAATTGAGACTCCTTTGCCTAGAGAATCTCAATTTGGGATATAGACTGTCTTTAACCAATTCCTGAAGACATTAAGATGTCCAGGCATGACTAAGCTGTTGTCTGAGTGCTCAGGCAAAGTTGGGTGTTGAGGTCCGTGAGGAATCTGCCCTGAGGTAAGAAAGCTCTGGCTGAAGGAGAATCCAGAGTTGCTCCAATAAAATCTATAATTTGGGGTGGGGGGTGGATTAAAGTGGACTTTTCTAGGTTTACCTGGAATCCTAAAAATTACAGGAGGCTGAGGAGGGTGAGAATTCTCTATTGGACTTCCCAAGATGACCTCCATGTAAGCAGGCAGTCGTCAAGGTGAGGAAATAGGCTGCCATGGCAACAGAACTACGTTGCTACTATGAAGAGCACCTTTGTGAAAACACTTGTGGCCCTTGAGAGATCGAAAGGGAGAACTCTATCGTGGTAATGATTTAGGCCCACCATGAAGTTCAGGAATTTCTTGTGCACTGGGTGAATGTCTGTGAAAGTAGGAATCTTTCAAATCAAGAGCTGCATACCAGTCACCTGTTTGGTGACTTCAACTGGTGTACAGGGGGTCAAAGGATTCAGGAGTGGTTTGGGCCTTGTGGAGAGTTCCATGAGGTGTCTTCAGAGCCAGAACTCACAGGATTGCTGCATTTGAGAAGGGTAGGCACAACAGATCTCTCACTTAGAAGGAAAGTGAGACTCCCTGAGACAATACAAGTGGAAGTAGTAGATGGCTAAACAGAAAGACCATGGGGTAGGACACACAGGAATTGAAGTCTAGGATCTTAGGCATACTAAATGCCAGGACAGGGAAGAGGGGAAGGCTCTTTAGCCCCCAAAACACTATTAACTAACTAATTAGTTTTAGTGTCTAGGTTTAAAGGGGGGGGGAAATCAATTTTCATAGCAGGAAATCAATGCTAGCAAAGCTGTGAACACTGAGGAGATCCATCTCGGACCAGAGTGGTTGAAAGGAACTGGAAGTGTAGTTGGTCTGCAGCGCATTGAGATGCACATTGCAAATGTGGACCAACAGACGTTGCTGTTGAAGAATCTTCTGGTCTCAAGTACATGGATTGCTTGTGCACGCACAGGGAACACCCAGCAGGGTCACTACTTAAAGAAGAACTGTGGTATTTTGTAATTTAAAAAAGTGTTTCAGTTCTTTGAAATTACTGCAGGGCCATTTTAAGATCCCCCTACTCATACCTGTAATCAAACCCTTAATTTCAGTTGTGTTGAATGTCTTTTGTGGGACAATAGATTTGGGGATTTAATTCCTTTTTGTTCAATATAGTCCAAATTCGTGCGTAGTATAATGCAGTTATAGCAGGGCTGGCTTTACCCCATATGCACTTACGCATCTGGAATCCACTGCTTTCTTGGAACCATACCAATTAGAGCTCATAAAAGATCTTTTCTTAGGTTATCTAGGCCAAACCTTTTGCCTGTCTCTGATCGTTCCCACCTGAACTTTATTTAGTTTACTTCTGTGTTACTCAGTTGATGGATTGGTTAGGATGGAATAATCTCCGAAATAACTGATGTCAGGTCTACCAGTTGGGACAGAGGTGGCATGTGGAGGGGTCACCCCTCCCCAGATTTCTGCTAGGGTTTATATGCCCTGCCCTTAACCCTGCTGCATACCATCAAACCTGTTAAACTGTCCCCATTCCCCGCTCCCCATCAACAGTTATACATCATCTCTGAGTTGGGATGTCCTTGACATTCAGTTTAACAGTTTACTTTGCTCAGCTTCATCCTGTTACTCCTATTTATACTTTCATCATGGTTACACCCATCACATACTTCTGTATGAGCATTAGATTATCTTTTCCCACCTTTTATTGTAATCTGGCCAATTTGGATATCATAGTGTAAAAAATAGTATAAAAAATGGAGAGAGAGAGAGAGAGTGTGTGTGTGTGTGAAAATTCTTCTAATTACCCTGCATAAATTAATTCCTCTCCCCCTTAAGTGATTTTTGTTTCTGTCCTCAGATTCCCTTACAATTTTTAAACATCCGTCTGCTACTGAGATACTCAGAACAGTATAGGGTGATCTAAATATTGGGCCAGATCTCCAGCTAGTGAATACCGGGGGTGAGGGGGGAGGGGAGATGAGGGGAATGGATCAGCATTCCCCGTCAGTACCTGGCCCAAGTCGGGGAAGCTAATGATCCAACCAGCAGACCAAATTCGGTGATGAATCCTAGACATGTGCCGCCTGAGGCACATTGCGTGTATGCTAAGATGAAGAAGAATATCCAGGTAGTTTCACTGAAAAAATACCTTAAAGAAGCTCTGACAGATTTCCCTGATCTATGACATGATATACATGCATCTACCATGTCAGATTACAAGTTCACATCTGTTTCACCATTCTATGTCTTTTTAACAATTTTCTTTCTCTGTGGCTTCCTAAACATTGCTCCCTTTCTCCCTTCACTTCACTTACTTAAGTGGGTGCTACATTAATAAGCTCTATGTTATTTCCTGACAGTCTAGACCACTTGTATTTATTTGTTCTTGCAAAGTACAGATTCTTAAAAGGGATTCTGTATCTCATATTCTAGAATAGTCAATATAATCAATATAATCAACTTCTCCTTTATTAATGGGCCAACTTTTTATCTAGTGTTAATTCTTTCTGAGACATTTGTAAAATCTCTTCTTATTCTTCTTACTCCTTTTGGATAGCATAAACTCATTGTGCTGTTTTGCTGCTCTTCTCTTGTCCCTACAATATTTAACTGACTTTCTATTCTGGGTTAAATCTCATTCCTTTTCTTTATTTATAGAGAAAGAACTGTGCCAGTAGTTTTTTGTCAGGTGGACTGTTGCCCACTAGGATCTCATTTGACTTTTTCACATATAACAGCCATCAGTTGGTAATAATTTTTGTCCACTATTGATTTAGGATGTATTTGAGCTGGCTAAGATTAGGTAAAAGGGTCTATAGCCCAGAATGAGCCCTTGAGCCATGTATTAAATTACAAAGCAATGAGCAAGGGGACATGACCAAGATGCCAGGCAAACTTACGATGATGTTGCAGTAGAACTACACTACCATATGCCTTCCTCTTCTATGCTGTAACCATAGAACACCTTCCACCCAGCCACCTCCCTTACAGTTATTCAAATCCTTAATTCTTCACTTCTGTCATGTTGCCTATTTGTTTTTATTATTATTATGTAATATTTTTAAGCGTATTCTATAAAAAATCACCTACCCTTTCCATTAGGTACTCTGCAACCCACTTAAAAACACAGTTATAAAAATGTATTACTAGGCCTTATGCCTAATAGACATATCTAATAACTTAGCAGCTGAAGACATACTTAGATATTTACAGTCTCCCACAGGAGTCCTCCACATCCCTCCCAACTAGGGGAAACAAATGGGCCTCGCAGAATGCAGTGAAGGTTGGTGAACTAGGAATACTTCAGACTGCGAGGGGATGGGGAGTGAACTGCACAGCTAATGGGCCCGCACAGACCATACCCACCAACTGTCCCATCTCTTATAAATGGGGCTCCAGCTTAGGCCACCCTCTGATTTTAAGGTGGCACTATGACATAGGAAGAGATGCAATATTTAAGGGAAGCCACCTAGCCCCTTTAGGGCTTTATACATCAACAGCACAAACACCTTACATTTTAGACAATACTTAAAAGGCAGCTGGTTCTGATCCAAAAGCATTGGTGTCATATCCCAGAAAGATGAACCCTGTAACCAGTGAGTCTATAGGTAGCAAGCTGCTCCTTGACTCTGGAACTCATTCCTCTGTGCCTTGTACACCAGATGGCAGATTTGTTAACTTTTGGGGCATGCCAAAAAATCATTTTCCACTCAAGCTTTTAATTTATGGGCTAGGTACCAAAACCATAGAATGGCTCCCTGTAGATACCTATGTACATTTGAAGAAATAAAAAAATATTAATTTGACAGAACCATCCAAATGGGTGCATCCCTTACTGAGTAATTTTTGATATTACAGTGGCCTTTTGTACTTCCTCTCCCCTCCCCCCGCCCTTTTTTTTTGTTTGTTTGTTTATGACCCTCACTTGTGTCATAGGATGGGTGATCTCTTACATCCGGGAGGAGCCTAGTGAAGCCAAAGCGGGGCTGTGAGGCTGCAAGACATTGCCCAGGTGGCTCCAGTTGCAAGATCCGGGCCTAGTTTGAGATTGTATTCAGGGTAGAAAATCATTACCAATCAGCTGTTCAGGTAAGAGGCCATGGTTGAGATTTTCAGGGCTGACTAAGGGGAGTTAGCCACACAAATCCCATTTGAAATTAAAGGAAGTTGAGTGGGTAAATCTAGCTAGCTTTGAAAAATCTCAACCCATATCTTTACTGGTACACAGCACTCCTTTGGGGTGCTCAAAATAATAAAAGTGTCGTCAACTAAGCAATCAGAAGTGTAAAAAATAAATCCAATGCTAGGTCTAATTAGTCAAAGAAAAAAAATTGTTTCCACCATTTCAACTGACTTGTCTGCATAAGTTAAGATAGATCTTTTTAAGGCGTCTCCAGAATTAAAATATAATGGTTTAATTTGTATTAGTCCAACATGTGATGAGAATTCCATCACACCAAAACTATTACTGATTAAAATGGTATTTGAAACTAAGTTATAACCTGTGTTACTAACAGAAGAAATTAAGAAATCTAAATTTGGGGCATACATATTTATCAACATCATTTCTTGTTGATGCACCTGGCCTGAATGCTGGCATCCTCTTATAGTACAGTTTGGTAACAACAGCAAGTGGACAGAAATATTGGCCATTTATCCCAGAAAAAATGAGTACTTTGTGTCTGAAGACAGAGGTCCCTGGGGAATGCCATGCAGAATAAGCAATGAGTAAAAGTAAGAGATGGCAAAGTTTTAAGGTGCCAGCAGTGCCTACTGATAGACATACAATAAAGCAGCACAGCATAGGAAAGGTCTGAGGGTAGATAGGGAAAGTAAAGTGGAGAAAGCAGGAAAAGCACGGTTCCACATAAGGATGCTCCTTGTATGCCCCAACATGCCACAGGATGGTAAAACTGTGATGAATAAACTGGAGGGTCTGTGACTAAAACCTCGTGGCTATGTTCAAACCACTGACTCCTCTGCACGCCGCAAGGGTTGATGATGAGGGACAGCCATCTGGTCCCTATAGATTCTTTTGACTCCTTCCCTCAGCTCTTCATACTCTGCTGTGTGGGAAAGGGGGCTGTTGCACAAATATGGCATACCTACCATGAACCCCAGATGCACTGCCACAGTCCTACTGCAATTGAGGTGTGCTGTGCACAGCTGCAGATGTGGGAGTGGCTGTCCTAGTAAAATGTGAAGCATGCTGGATGGTATTAATGCTGGGTGAGGAAATCTCTTATACAAATCCCTTAGGAACAGTCAAAAAATAGATCCCAAACAATGCTCCCCCGCACTCTTCCGCCACCAAAAAACAGTTTAAAATTTTTGGATTCTCAGTGCCGTGACCTCTGAGGGGTGGGCGCCGGACCTGGTGGCTCCGCCCACGTTGGTGTTAGGGGAGGTTTGACCTTCAGCGGGGCTGTGGGGTATCCCACCGCCTCGCTACAAGCTAAAAGTAGACCCAAAAATTAACAATAATTGAAATTTAACAAAGAAAAAAGACTTGATTTACCACTGTGTTACTCCAGGTTTATTCCTATGCAATTTCACGAGTTTCAGAAGTGCTACACCTGCATAAAACTGGAGTAATACAGCAGTAAATGGGCCCCAGAAGTTTTAAAATGTTACGTTACTGTTGGGCCTAGGTTCAGGACTTCATTCTATTTCACAATCTTAAGTAAGAAAAGGAGGGAGTGGTTTTCAAGTATCTCATTTTAAAATGCAAATTTATTTGTAATTCTGTAATATAAAACATTATATTATACATGAATGGCTTGTAAAATGTAATCTATCTTTGGGATATTAAAAAAAGTAAAGCACTAATCCAGTCTCACTGGCTAAATATTACCAAGTAGTATGAGACTTCTTTTGTTAAGCAGGAGAAAATAGATTACTATAAAATAATCTGGGGGTCAATTCGGGACTCTGTGCTATGAGGAATTAATTAAATGAAGGCCCATACACGTATATTTGTAGTGGGGGTAATGTCAGAATTTGAAGGTTAGCATCACTACACACACACACACTCTCTCTCTCTCTCCCTCCCTCCCCCTTCGCAATCACCCTTTCCCCCACATACGGTTTGTTTTTGTATGTATCACAGTACCAGCACAGTGAGAGATAAATCACTAGAGTTAATGAAGATCCATCGTCCTCATACATTTAGTTTTGGATTTTACAGTTCTACCAGGAGCATTTTTTATGCATGCATACACTATTTTAAAACAGCAAACTTTAATTAGAACAAGAAATGAAGCATCTAACAAACAACAACAAAAGCCAGTTACTGAAATGGTAATGCCCACCACAGGCAGAGCAATATTGTGTGTATTAAGCCACATCCTGCATTGATGAGCAGCGCACGGAAGGAATCAACACCAGTGAAAGTTCCACAAGGCATTCTCGTTCGGTCAGTCACTTTATCGGTGTTGAAGCATATCCCAAAATAAAGGCTAAGACACCCCTTAACATGGTGCAACATGCTGAGATTGCTCAACTCTAAATAGGGTAGAATCATGGCCCCACTTTTATTCCACTCTTTTTGGAAGTCTAGTATCATACTATTCAACCTAGACTCTCTGGATATTTGTACTCAACAGCAGAGATTGTGGCTGGTCTCTGAGCAAGGGAGAGGAAGCTTCTTGAGTCCTCTTCACCTCACTTGCATACCCATTCAGGGACAGACACAGAATGCCACACAGAGTCTGTTAGCATTTCTGTTTTGTGAGCCATTGCAAAATGATTTTCATATTTCCCAATAATAGTAATATTATACTTTGAATGGTTTTATACAAAAGACAATTTAAATAAATATTAAAGTATGCAAATAATACATCATAGTTTTCATGCATCCGTTGCAGCATGTGGATTAGATTATTAATTTTATTTTTGCAAGTACACCATATTTTTATGTAAATATTTCATGTGAGCTTCAGCCTAAATAATTTGTTGATTAAGATACCTTTAGAGCTCCAAGTTATAGCCTATTGTCTGAATGATCCATAGATAATGGGGTTATCGAGAGATTTTTAAACTGTATATTTTAAATCTACGCCACAGTGCTTTGAGGATGTGTCAAGGCTCAATGTATTCCTTACCCAGCTCAAAAGCATCTTGGAAACACCTCAGGCCATTGAGATTTATCCATTTAAAAATAGCTGTTACAATCTGAATGGAAGATCTATAAATGATTCAATTGAAATCACTTCTGAAAGTGCAAAAGGAAATGAAACAAAATAAATTATGTTCAGATAATATTAGGGATCTAACAACCTACAAAGCTGAACATTTAGAAGTAAGATTTGCATAGTCTTTCCTTATATAATCTGTGTGTGTGTTGCAAGAGGCTGGGGATAGTGTGTATAAACTCTTTCTGATTTTAAGGATGGTTTTTGTGATCACTTTATTTTAATAAAATACACACTCACATGTATACCTAGTACAAATGAAACTAGGAGAAGGCTCTCGCTTTCTTTTTGGAAAGGGACTAACTATTCACATACTGTCTCAAAAGAACAACAGACAGTACAAATTATCTGTCTAGTTATTGCCTTTTAGTAATACTCAACCTGTATTAAGTAAAAACTAATCTGTAGTGCCAAGAAAAGTGAGATCCATGAACAACTTTGGTTTGTTACCATGAGGAAACGAGAGGAAAATATCATTTCACAAAATATTAATGGAACACCAGGGAATTCTTTAAAAAAGAGAAAACAGCAATTAAACTGTTATCAGTAATGGCAATTTACTCCTAGCATTTAGAGAAGAGGAAATGCCAAAAATCATCTAACCACTATCAATTTTCTGTTCCAGCTGAAGAAAGAGGATATTTTAAATATTAAAATGTAATTGCCAAGATTTTAAATATCAACCACCTTTTAGATTGTTTTCTATTTTTTCCCGTAGACATCATGCAAAAAAGTTGTTTCTCTCTCTCTCTCTCTCTCTCTTTCTTTCTCTCATTCTCACCCTCCACATACACACACACTTTCCTTATCATTAGATCTTTAAATCTGACATTTATCTGGGATTTCACTTTTCTTTTGCTCTGATTTTATCTTTCAAGAATACAGAAAAGTTACTGAAGTGGGTGCATATGTCAGGTAGTAAACTGAAATATTAGATAGTATTAGCATGGCTATGATTAATTGCACATCGAAGACTATTGCCTGAGAGTTAAGGTTAGTCAGGAGATTAGCAAGGGAGAAGTTGTTTGATGTAAGAATGTACGACTGGCATCAAACTGAAACCATAGGAACCAAGGTGCTTATCGACAATATTGTCCTATCAGAGTAAGAGGATGAGATCAGTATTTGAGCCCTTGACCCTCCTACTATGAAAAATTATTGCAATGTACTTTGCCATAAGGAAATTGTTCTCATCCTTTTGATAAATATCTGATGTATTTTCTCTGCTGCTTCTCACATAAAGATGGCACCAAGAAGTCATCTGAATCTGATACAGCAGCCATCAAAATAATAATATATATGTAAAATTCTGAGTGGGATTAATTTTTTCCTTGTGCGGATGAAATTTATGCTCAAAACTTAGAAACAGAAGTTTACATTTGCATTTCTTTGTGGCGGTTCTCTCTCCTGATTGGCTGATTATCTGAGCTGAATTTTGTAGACAGGTGCTCTGGTAAACTCCTTGTTCAAACTATATTAATATTCTGTTTATATCACTATCTATTTGTGTGTACGAATACAATGTTATCAAAGAGGATTACCCTGCCACAAAATGTGAAATATCTACCATCTTTGAAGAAGATAAAAATAACCAGGGAAGATACATTATTGTTGGTTTGACTGTTTTTGTGGTGTTTTCTGTTGTTTTACCATTAAATATATTCCCTGAGGGGAAAAAAAATTTCCCCACAGGAGGATTAAATTATTACATAGTAAAAAGAAAAAATGATTACCTAGAAAGTTGGCAGGAGAAGGATAGATCCTGTGAGTTTTATATTTTTTTAAATTACTGTTTTCGAGTAGAAGTTTAGTAGTGAGTACATAATTATTGTTAATTGTGTTTCCTACATAACTGATTTAAGATTCAAATTATCTTAGACTTTTGTAGGGCTTTCTATACATCTCTGCATCAAAACTATTGCCGAAATTGCATCTTCTGTAATGTAGATACCAAATTAGTTGACAGACAGTAAAAAAGATGGCTTGATTGAGCCTTTAGGGTCAGCCCTGGCTATAGGGTAGCACTTACATTTTCCCCCAAGAGCAACCTGAGAAAGTGAATGTGAAACTTCTCTGGAAAGTGCATTCCTTCCTTGCTTTTTTATTACTCCCTACCCCACCCTCCCCTCCCGTGAAAGTAAGTTACTGCAGACTTGAACATGTGTAACTTAATTTCTTCTTGCACTTGACCAGCTACTCTATCCAGAGTACATGGCGGGGCAGGGGCTATCATACTTTCACTCTCCACTTCTCTCCACCCACTTGCTGAAGATGGGTGTGTCTAGAAAGCAGGGGTTATGTTCCACACTAGATCTGGACCCAAAGATACCAGTAGATCAAACAAGGACTAGGGGGACCTTTTCCCCCTTATTCCCCTGCTCAGCCAAGGAAACCAAAAATCTACCCCATAGAGATAATTACCGGTATATCATCAGTCTGGGAGGATATATCCAGTGAATTCCATAGGGGTCCGTGTTAGGAACAATACTATTAAATAAATAATTTTATTAATGATCTCTAGGATTCACTTAAATGCACATTTGCACAAAATACTAAATATAAGGGATTTCAAAGGAAGTCCACAGATGATTGCAATTGCAGAATAACCTGGAGGATGTAGAGAGATGGGTGCACTTAAAGAGAATGAGATTTAATTTAGATAAAAGTGTACCATTGTATACTTGTGGGCTAGCGGGGGAAAATACCCAGTAAAAAATATGTACAAGGTGAGAGTATGCTGCTTTAACAGTAGCAACAGGAATAGACTTGAATAACAAACTGGATGAAAGCTCACTATAAGGGGAGTGCATGACTGGTTTGGAAAACGTTCCAAGAGAGTAGTTATCAGTAGCTCACAGTCAAGCTGCAAGGGGCTACCAAGTGCGGTCCCACAGGGATCAGTTCTGGGTCTGGTTCTGTTCAATATCTTCATCAATGAGTTAGATAATGGCATATACAGTACACTTATAAAGTTTGTGGACTATACCAAGCTGGGAGGGGTTGCAAGTGCTTTGGAGGATAGGATTAAAATTCAAAATGACTTGGACAAACTGGAGAAATGGTTTGATTAGGGTGACCAGACAGCAAATGTGAAAAATCGGGACAGGGGTGGGGTTAATAGGAGCCTATATAAGAAAAAGACTCAAAAATCGGGACTGTCCCTATAAAATCGGGACATCTGGCCATCCTAGGTTTGAACTAAATAGGATGAAATTCAATAAGGACAAATGCAAACTATTTCACTTAGGAAGGCACAATCGGTTGTACACATACAAAATGGGCAATGACTGCCTAGGAAGGAGTACTGCAGAAAGGGATTTGGGGGTCAGTGCATCACAAGCTAAGTATGACTCAATGAATAATACTGTTGCAAAAAAAATCAAACATCATTATGGGATGCATTCACAGGATTGTTGTAAGCAAGACACGAGAAGTAATTCTCATGCTCTATTCCATGCTGATTAGGTCTCAACTGGAGTATAGTGTCCAGTTCTGCACCACATTTCAGGAAAGATGTGCACAAATTGGAGAAAATCTAGAGAAGAGCAACAAAAATGATTAAAGGTCTAGAAAACATGTGCTATGAGGGAATACTGGAAAAAATGGGTTTGTTTAGTCTGGAGAAGAGAAGACAGAAGGGACATAACAATTTTCAAGTACATAAAAGGTGGCTACAAGGAGGGGGGAGAAAAAATGTTCTCCTTAACCTCTGAGGCTAGGACAAGAAGAAACAGGCTTAAATTGCAGCAAGGATGGTTTAGGTTGGACATTAGGAAAAACTTCTTAACTGTCAGGGTGGTTAAGCACTGGAATAAATTCCCTAGGGAGGTTGTCAAATCTCCATCGTTGGAGATTTTTAAGAGCAGGTTAGCCAAACACCTGTTAGGGTTGGTCTAGATAATACTTAGTCCTGCCATGAGGGCAGGGGACTGGACTAGATGCCCTCTCGAGATTCCTTCCTGTGCTACAATTCTATGATTCCAATATGTGCACCCGCAAACAAACAAATACCATTTTGGGATGCAGATGGTAAGGGGCCAAATTTATCCCGGTATTACTCCACTGAATTCAACGACGTAGCCTCTGAGCTAGCACAACCACCCATTGGAACTGCCTGAGCCAGCATACCTACCCTGTTCGAATCACCTCTTCCATCTTCTCTCTTCCCCGGGGGGCTAGCAGCAGCAAAAAGACTCTGGGCTGTTTGGGTACAGTCAGGTCAGTAACTGCCTTCTGTTTATTTGGCTGGGAGGACAGAATTTATAAGCTTTCCACTCTGCATCCCACCTCAGCCTCCCTTATTTCCCCAGCTTTCCAAGGATTCAAAGCTCTTCTCACACAGCAATGTTTTTGTCTGGGATTCTTGGGTTTCTCCACACCCTTCCAAATTCCTTACTTCCCTAAGTTTAGCTGCTGCCATTGGTTTGTACTACTTCCTAAGAGACTAAGGGCTGGTCCACACTAACCCCCCAGTTCAAACTAAGATACGCAACTTCAGCTACGTGAATAACGTAGCTGAATTCGAAGTACCTTAGTTCGAACTTAAAGGTACTTACCAAAGGTCCACACACGGCAGGCAGGCTCCCCCGTCGACTCCGCCTACTCCTCTCGCAGAGCAGGAGTACCGGCGTCGACAGCGAGCACTTCCAGGATCGATCCCAGAAGATCAGTTGCTTACCGCCCAACCCGGAGGTAAGTATAGACGTACCCTCAGCTACAATACTTTGACTAACACAGTTTCTCACCCTCAGAGGCCTTTTGCAGTTTGTTGATTTTCAGTCAAATCAGGATCCAGATTTTTCGTGAATCACTCCACTCCACCAAGAGTGTTCCTCAGTGATGGATTTCAAAATGTCTTTTTCATTCTTCATATATTTCCCCAAAACTCAATGTTTTTACCCCAGTGACAAGAGAACCTCCTGTGGCTTTAGTCTCTGGTGTCTTCCCATGCTGATTTTAGATTGTCCTGGCCTTTCCTGTTGACTTGCATGAAAATGCAGCTTCCTTTGTGTTGGTTTCCCAATATTTAATTTACATTAAAGGCAGGGAGATAACTAGATTCCCTACATTTGGTTACAGCCTTTAAAGCATAATATCAGTAAGTATTCATAATTCCATTAACACATTCATTTCACAATATTAGTGACCAATATGTCACTAGCTTTCATTCGATCCCTTATAAGACAGTTTTTGGATAAGCACCATGAAAACCATGTGTTAGGTGTAGTGAATTTGTGAGGCCTGAAAGGAGTTGCTGATACATATTAGTGAACCAGCAGTTGGCCTCTTCATCACAATCCCCACCCCAGCACATCTACTCTACCCCTTTTTAGCTCAAGGTATGCTATGACACATACTATGTTTATGTTTATTTTTTAGAATGTTTACTCCAAAATGATAAATAATATGAAAGATTATATGTAAACATATAGTAGAGAAGTATTTGAGTATGTCATTTTGTAAGAAGTTTGCTTATCACTTTTCTGGTGTCATGACCCATTATTGGTCAAGGGACTGTATCCTGCCCTTGCTGGGAGACAAATGTAAAGATCTTTTCCTTATCTAGCTGCTGTGTCCTTATGACAATGATAAAGGTTTACAAATAATTCAGAGTTAAGAGGCAGAAAAACAGAGGGGCTTGTAATCGCAGAGCAAGAACTCACAGCATAAAACTAAAAATGGAAAAAAAATGTAGGCGAGACATTTGAACAAACTGTTTAGTTGTGCAGGCAATTAGGCAATGGAACGATTTGCCTAAGAAGGTAGCAGAGGCAATGTAATGAGAAGTGTTTAAAAGTAGGGTAGATATAACATTGGGGAGACAAATACAGATGTAAATCCTCTTCCATGTTTTGAATTAGATGACCCAGGAGGTCTTCTCCATTCAAATCTGTGACTGTGGAACTAATTTTCCTTTGCTTTGGAAATTGCTCTTGAACTCATATCTGTTTACACCTATTCTGAATACTAAAGCCAAAGTGCACACCAAAAGGCAGTTTAACCTAATTCTGTCATTATAAAAAAAAGATTTATTTGCAAGCAGCTATGAAAAACTTCCAGAAATAAAGGTTTACTTAGAGAGATGCACATGGTTACAAAATGGATTGCATTACTTTCTAAGTGCTTATATGGACCCCATCACAAAAAAAGAGTGCTTCACAAACATTAATGAATACAGTCTCACAACACCCATGTGGTAGAGATGTATTATTAGCTAATACACAGAGATATTAAGTGACTTGTCCAAAGTCACACTGCAAGACTGTGGCATAGCCAAGACCCAAATCCCTGAGTGTCAGTACACTGCCTTACCTGCACCTCTATTCTTCTTCTCCTAAAAAAAAAAAAAGATTTTAAAATAGGCTCCAGATGAAGAATCCCCACTCTCATCTCTTTGTGTAATGTGAATGCCTGCTGTGCTGAAGATCAGACTGCTGACTTAATGACTGAGAAAAAATCTTTGTTAACCTATTCAGTTCTAAGCCTCTTTGTGATAGCCCAATGTGGCAACACTAATTGTAGGGCCACAGGTCATTGAAACAATGGCACCTGAAATGGGACACACCTAGTACTGAATATGGGGGCAGCAAGGGAGGAGCTTGTTGTTCGTCATACACAGAAGATGAGGATGCACCTATGTGCTTATGTCCCATTGGGGCTCTGAATGATTTCTGATATCAAGATATTTTTCTCCCACTGGCACATTTTTAAATTCTACAGAAAAATGCCCTATTGCATGTACTATGATGTACCTCCTGATTTTTGTCTTTACAGCAAGAGGCTGGTTGTTTGCCCTTCTTGACTTGTTAAGAATAACGGTGTAATTTAATGAGGGACAAACTAAGCTCTCAGTTAAACTGAGAGAACTGAGAGTTTGTAATCAGTAGGTTTACCTTTGTATTTCAGACAGCAGAATTTGGCTCATAAACTGAAATTTATCATCATGCAGACATATATTAACCGGAAAGCATTAAATGATCCAGAATAGTGCTTATATATAATGGATACATTTTCAGTCCTTAACAGAGCCAACAATTTAATGAACCTAGAGATTTGATGAAATGATAACAATTCCTCGGAGCACAGAGATTTTTAACAAATAATCCTTCTGGGAAAAAAAACCCACATGCATTGCTCAAGAGGCAGGAGTTGTAGAAACTTCATCTCATTACTAGAACTTTGTAGTTACATGAAATCATTTAGATTTCAAAGAAACAATAAAAAGTGTAATTAGTAAATAAGTGCAAGTTTAGATCAGCAAGATATGTTCTTTTAGTGACACACCACTGAGAGTACAAATATATAAATCTACAAAATGGCCACAAAATTAGTGCATTTCTATAAGTAACCCAATAGTGTGAGGGGGGAGCTGAAGAGGGGAGGGTTAAGACATGAACTTGCAGTATAATTTAAATTTGGAAAGAGAAAGCAATTAAGCTCTTCAACTTAGAAGGTTATAACTATGGTACATGAGAGACAACAAGCTATTACAGACATTTCAATAATTAAACATTAATAAGTAGTGATGTTAATAGTATTGCAACTTTCATTCAGGGACTTCAAAGCACTTTATAAACTTACAAGGTCAAATGCCGCTCACAGATATGCAATTCTGCGAGCTCCCACTGGAGTTGTGTCCATGTATCTAAGGTCCGAATTTGATCACAAAAAGTATGGTACATACATAATATTTTCAATATATATGTTAAACTGAGGCACCAAAAGGGTCAGTAAGTTACCTAAAGTCATACAGTGAGTCATTGGGAGAGCTAGGAATAGAACTCTGGTGTCCTACTTCTCAGTCCCAGCTCCCTTGCTCCAGGTACTAGATATCACTTCATTATCTTTAGTTTTAACTTTAAGCGAAGAAGTCCCATTGAAGAAAATGCTTACTCTCAATACTACTCACATGCTTATAGTTAAAAACTCATGTTTAAATGCTTTGCTGGATTGGGGAAGAGGAGGTTACTCACCCTGTGCAGTAACTGACGTTCTTCAAGATGAGTGTCCCTGTGGGTGCTCCACTACAGGTGTTGGTGCGTCCCTGCGCCTTCGCCCGGAGATTTTTGCAGCAGTACTCATAGCGGCCACGCATGCTCAGAATCTGCCCCCCCCCCCCCCGCTGTGACTCTAGGGTAATAGAATGCATGCGTGGCCGGTCTCCTCAGTTCCTTCTCTACCACGGAGGCCCCCCAACTCCGAAGTAGAGGGGAGGAGGGTGGGTAGTGGAGCACCCACAGGGACACTCATCTCGAAGAACGTCAGTTACTGCACAGGGTGAGTAACCTCCTCTTCTTCTTCGAGAGATGTCCCTGTGGGTGCTCCACTACAGGTGACTTAAAAGCAGTGTATCTTAAGGAGGTAGGGACTTCGGATCTGGTAGGAACGCCGTCGAGAGTACCGCCCTGCCCAAGCGTATGTCAGATAAAGGGCCTTGAATAAGGGCATAGTGTTTAACAAAAGTATGGTCAGATGACCAGGTGGCTGCTTTACAAATGTCAGCCAAGGGAACTTTGCGTAAGAACGCGATGGAGGCAGCCAGAGATCTAGTGGAGTGTGTTCTAATGCCATCTGGAGGTGCAACCCCTTTCATCTGATAGCACAGTCGGATACACTGGGAGATCCAGTTCGAGAGTCTCTGGGTAGAAATAGGCATGCCCTTGGAGCGCTCTGCAACAGAGACAAAAAGTCTAGAAGAGGTTCTAAAGGGTTTGGTTCTATCCAAGTAGAATGACAAGGCTCTGCGAACATCTAGTGTATGCATTGAGGCTTCAAAGGAGTTTGCATGTGGTTTCAGGAAAAAAGTCGGGAGGTGTATGGGTTCATTAATATGGAATGATGAGTGTACCTTTGGAAGAAATTTGGGATGCAATCTGAGGGTAACCTTGTCTTTAAAAAATATCGTATATGGTGGATGAGCCATGAGAGCTGCTATTTCTCCTGCCCGTCTGGCAGAAGTAATTGCCACTAGAAATGCTGTTTTCATGGAGAGGTGTAAAAGGGAGCACGTGGCTAGGGGTTCGAAGGGTTGCTGAGTTAGGGCAGACAGTACCAGATGAAGGTCCCAGGGGGTGGTCGGTTGCTTAATGTCTGGATATAAGGTTTGTAGGCCCTTGAGGAAACGCTTCGTAGTAGCGTGAGCAAAGACAGACGTATCATCAATTTTGTCGTGGAAAGTCGTAATAGCAGCTAAATGGACCCTGATGGAGCTGAAAGAAAGGCCGGATCGCTTAAGGCCCAAGAGATAGTCCAATATAAACGGAAGAGGTACCGAGGTAGGAGAAAGATGTTTGGCAGAACACCAATGTGTGAATCGTTTCCACTTTTGAAGATAGGTCTTGCGAGTAGAGAGCGTTCTGCTATGTAGGAGTACCTCCTGAACTTGTTCGGAGCAATCTAATTCGCGTTGGGAGAACCACGTAGGAACCAGGCCTTGAGGTGAAGCATGGACAGGTTGGGGTGGAGAAAACGACCGTGCTGCTGAGATAGAAGGTTCGGAATAAGCGGCAGGGAGATTGGTGGTTGGATTGACATTCTGGTGAGGAAGGGAAACCATGGTTGTCTGGGCCACGATGGGGCAATGAGGATCACCTTGGCTCGATCCGTTCGTATTTTTATCAGAACCCTGTTGAGAACTGGTATCGGGGGAAACGCATAGAATAGGTTTCGGTGCCATGAGATCATGAATGCGTCCCCCAGGGAATGTTTGCCCAGTCCTGCTCTGGAGCAGAAATTGAGACATTTCTTGTTCTTTGCAGTTGCAAAGAGGTCTATTGTTGGGTAACCCCAGATGCTGAATACCTCGTGAATGGTTTTGTCGTCTATCTCCCACTCGTGGTCCCATTGGAAGCGTCTGCTCAGTTCGTCCGCTGTGGTGTTCATGATCCCGGGAAGATAAGCAGCTGATACCCGGATGTTGTTCACAATGCACCAATTCCAGAGCTTCATAGCCTCTGTGCACAGTGAATGGGAACGAGCTCCGCCCTGCCTGTTTACGTAAAACATGCAAGCAATGTTGTCCGTCATTATGCGTACGTGATGATGTTTGATTAGTGGCAGGAAGTGACGGCACACGTTGCGAATGGCTCGAAGTTCTAGTACATTTATGTGCAGGGAGGTCTCGGTTGGTGACCATAGTCCCTGTACTGTGTGATGAGACATATGTGCACCCCACCCTGTCATAGATGCATCGGTGGTCAGAATGCGTGATGGAGCCTGTTGAAGAAACGGGACTCCAGAACAAAGGTTGGAGTGGACGGTCCACCAACGTAGGGAGTCTTTGACTGGAGTAGGCAGGGAGAGAGTCTTGTTTAAAGAATGCATATTCGGTTTGTAAACCGTTGCCAGCCACGTTTGGAAGCACCTCATGTGTAGGCGTGCATTCTGGACGACAAAAGTGCACGAGGCCATGTGACCTAGAAGTTGCAGGCAGTCTCGGGCAGTTACCTGAGGGCTGTTGCGAATAGTTGTGGTCAGTTGTTTTATGGAATTGTAGCGATCGGGTGGGAGCGATGCTAGCCCGGTCCGAGAGTCGAGGTCTGCGCCTATGAACTGAAGGTGCTGGGTGGGGCGTAATGTGGATTTGTCTCTGTTTATTTGTAGGCCGAGAGAAAGAAAGCACTCGACTGTGAGTCGTGTGAACCGGAGCGCCTCGTCGAATGTTGAAGCTTTGAGGAGGCAATCGTCGAGGTACGGAAATATTATTACCCCTTGTCTCCTGAGGTGAGCAGTGACTACAGCTAGAAGTTTGGAAAAAGCACGGGGGGCTGTAGATAGTCCGAAGGGGAGTACCCTGTATTGAAAATGTGTGGAACCAAGGGTAAATCGGAGGAAACGTCTGTGGGCCGGATATATAGTGACGTGGAAATAGGCATCTTGTAGGTCGAGGGCAGAAAACCAGTCGCCCTGCTCCAGCGCTGGGATTATGGTATTGAGGGTCACCATCTTGAACTTTTGCTTTTTGATGAATCTGTTGAGCCGCCTGAGATCGAGGATTGGTCGCCATCCCCCATTTTTCTTCTCCGTTAAGAAATAATGGGAGTAAAAACCCTTCCCTCTGTATCGCTCTGGCACGATTTCTACTGCTCCCAGATGAAGGAGATGTTGCACTTCTTGGAGGAGTAGCTGCTCGTGAGAAGGGTCCCTGAAGAGGGACGGGGAGGGTGGGTGGGTGGGAGGTAAGGAGAGGAAGGGGATGACGTATCCAATTGTAACTACCTCTAAGATCCACTTGTCGGAGGTAATCTTCCTCCATTGTTGGAAAAAAGGTCGTAGGCGGTGTCCAAAGATTGGTGTGCCGGCTGAAGTGAGGGCATTGCTTTCTAAACCCTCGACCAAGTTTTCAAATCTGCCTATTAGCTGGTGGGGGTTGAGGCGCCCCTGTAGAGTTTGGGCGACGTCGCTGGAATCTTGGTCGTGGACGTTGCGGCTGTTGCTGTTCCTGCGGTCTATGGGAAGGTTGTGTAAATGCGGGATAACGTGGCCGGTGGTATGGTTGGTATCGATATTGCCGTCTTCTTGCCGTAGGTGTCTGGAGACCTAAAGACCGGAGGGTTGTTCTGGAGTCTTTCATTGAATGAAGCACTTCATTCGTGTTAGAAGCAAAGAGTTTGTCACCGTCGAAGGGAAGATCTTCAATTGTGTTCTGAACTTCGCGAGGAAAAAAGGAAGAGGAGAGCCATGAGCCCCGTCGCATGACTATCGCCGTAGCGGTAGATCTTGCCGCTGTGTTGGCTACATCGAGGGCTGCTTGGAGAGCGGTGCGTGAAATGGCTTGGCCCTCAGAAACTATAGCTCTGAACTGTTGTTTTCTTTGTTCTGGAATGTCATCAATAAAGTCCATTAACTTATTATAGTTTTTATGGTCGTATTTTGCCAGGACTGCAGTATAATTAGCTATGCGAAATTGGAGGGTGGAGGATGCATAGACCTTGCGACCAAACAGGTCCAGTCGTTTGCTATCCTTGTTAGGTGGGGCAGAACGAGAATACTGTTGTCTAGCCCTCTGGTTCGCAGCGTCTACTACCAATGAGTTTGGTGCTGGGTGGGTAAAAAGAAATTCAGAGTCCTTTGGAGAAATAAAATACTTCTCGTCCGCTTGCTTGCAGGTAGGTAGGCTTGTCGCTGGAGTCTGCCAGATGGACTTAGCGGGTTCTAAAAGGGCTGCGTTAATTGGAAGTGCCAACCGTCTCATTCGCGGTGCCGAACAGTGCCGTCACTGAGGCAGGCAACTGGAAGCCTGATGCCTCGGCACCGAAGCTTCTCGGCGGCGCTGAAGCCTCAGGCGGCTTTTGCGCTGTTCCGGAGGAGCCTGGCTCATGAAAATTGCTGAGGCGAGGAATCACAGGCAGAGAGATCGTTGATCTGCCTGGAGAAACTTTATGCCTCATAGTCTTGCTCGGTGAGGAAAGGTGCCCCTTTTTCGTAGACTTCTTGAGCTTTTTTGAGGGGGGGGGGGGCTGTGTCGGGTAGCGGAGCCGGCTTCAATGCCTGGGTCTGAAACTGACCCGATAGATTTTTGAAGCAGGAGCAGTTTGAGTTTAAGCTCCCTGTCTTTCCGTGCCCTGGAGCTGAGTTTACAGCAGTGGGCACATTTTTGGGGAATGTGAGCTTCCCCCAAACATTTTATACACTTTGAGTGCCCGTCCGATGACGGGATAGCTTCCTTACAAATAGCACAGCGCTTGAAACCGGTGGAGCC